>NW_027094096.1:26169711-26433701 GCF_029207755.1 Chamaea fasciata | reverse complement strand
AGAAAAAGCAGTACCTGGAATATGGTATTGCAGATTCATTTAGCAATTTGGGAATTCTGGGAAATGGGAGTGTAAATTTCATCCCACAAAACAAGCAGCATAATTAGATAGATTTTAATTAAACAGGATTTAACCTGAATTCTCAAATAGCTCCAGATCAGACAAAAAAACATATTAACTATTCTAGAAAAATATTTGCTTATGTGCACCTGAAATTTGAATCTGTGGGGGTTTTTTTTCATTTGTTAATTCTGCCCTGACACATCAGCTGGAATCTGTAGGTTTCACAGCAGTGCAGAGACAGGGCTCTGAGTGTGGCACTGCATTGCCCCACACCTGTGCCTTAGCCCCAGTCGTGAGCCGGGGGTGGTTACTGTGATAGAAGTACTCCTGTGCCTGAGGAAATTTAGAGAAAAAAAAAATCAGTTCAACTATTTAAATTCAGGGACAGCTCTTTATTGTAAAGAGCAGCAATAAATTTAAGAACACACAGTGTTTTAACCATTACAGATGAATATATGAAATGATGTAGTTGGCTGTCAATTCTGAGTTTCAAATATTTCCATTTTCTTATCAGCTGAATCCCAAGATCAGCCAAGTCCTCCACTTGATCAGAATCAACAATCTGACTACTGAGAAAGTGCACAGAGCATTTTAATAGTGGAGTGAAGCACATGATTTAATCTCTTCACAGTGCACATTCATCACCACCAGGGAAGGAGGATGGATGGTAGGAGCACTCTCCAGAATGCTTCACTTCTGCTGTCAAGCTGCAGCATATTCTGCTTTATCAAGATACTTAGCTCTTAATAAATGCCTAATAAGAGCAAAATCAGTCCTGTTATTACAGTCGACGGTTTTTGTTGATGCCAGCGGAGAGCAGGAGTATGATTGTAATTTCATGTTGAAAGATTCTGAATGGAAATGAACGCTGGCTGCTCTGCAGCTATCACAGAGGCACAGCACCCTTCCCTCCAAGGAGTCCTGGTGCTTGCACACTCAGGCACCAGACAGTGCAGGTTAAATAAGCAGCACTGCGTAGGGCAAAAATGGCACAAGTTGTTCATTATCTGGATAATACTAACAGGTCTGACATATAGAATATGTCAGAAAAGGTTTTGTGAATGACTTTGTAACTCTTTCCTAAATATCCTGTTTCATGTTCAGCCATTAGTTGCCCAGTCCCTGCCTCTACTTTGTTGGGAAGAGGAAACAAAATTTAGGGCTCTTCAGGAACTGAAGTCAAGAGAATGCTGAAGTACAGTTCTTGACTATGGCTTTCAACACAAAGGAAAAATAATTTATCATTGTAAGTAGGAGAACTGAAGTACAGAATGGCTCGATAAATCCTCCCCACTCACATCACAGATGAAATCACCTGACAGCAAGGTTACTGAGATCAAACTCTCTCCTCGGCATCACCTTTCATGCCCACGTGCCCATCTGCCAAAGCTGGAGCTGGCATGTGCACCATCTGTGCTTAGCACCAGCGGGAACTGAGACTCCCAGGTTTTACAGAAGATTATAAAATTAACTCAGGGACAGACCCTGCTGTGCCCAAGGAAAGAGCCACCATGGGTGTTGTTTCTTTATGTCCCCACAGTCAACCATCATATCTCCCACCAGAGGAAGGAGATGTGTAAACCTTAAATTCTTTTTGTATAATTTTTCCAATCCTTTTGTACAATTACTCCACTCATGTTCAGTTGTGGAATTGTTTAGTGTTTGTAGACCTTTGTTAAACCAATTTATTCACACCTAACATCCCACTGTTTTCACCTGTGATTATTTTGGTCCAATGCATCTTTCTGCTATTGCTGTTGGTTTTCTGTCAACTCAGGCTTATAGGTATAGCAACTGATTTGTCTTACCTCTTCTCTGTTTTTCATGCCCTAATTTTCAGTTAATGCCTATTCATTAGTACTTTTTCTCCATTAAAAAATCCACAGGGTTTTTTGTTGTTGTTGTTGTTGTTTGTTTGGGGTTTTTTTTGTTGTTGTTTTTGTTTTTTTTGTTGGTGACTTTTATTGGCCTGCCATAAAGAAAGCTCTGCTTTTTCCATTTCAGCCAGGCCTGATTTTGTATAACTTCTGGCAGCAATAACAGCATGTGACACTGCCTTTGTGTGACTGAGGGATGTCGTGTGACACAGGTACGAGGCAGAAGTGAAAGGGGAAGAAAACAGAGAGCAATATTGGTCCTCTCTGTTTAATACGTACACATAACAGAGCCACAGAATGTAGCAGGAAGAGTGGACCCCTGCACCTATCCACCAGTAGCACTATTGGCAGAGGCTTAACTACAGACCTGCCATTCATTTACCCTGCTCCCTCTCCTGTTCATTTGCAATCCTAGATTATGTGCAGCACACTTGCCTGAATAATATGTGGAGAACAAAAGCTAATGAAAGCTAGATGAGGAAAAAAACCAAAACAAAACAAGTGTTGGGGAAAAAAAAATCGCATGGTGGGAATAAAACCATCTGTTTAGGAAAATTAAAAGAAATAAATGCCAAAATGGCTCAGCTCCATAGTCAAATGGATATATGTTAACTAGACTTCAGCACTTGTTCAAACTTCTCATTGCAGCAAATGTTAGGTAACATGATGTATTTTTTCGTTTCTGATACTGACCTCTAGGACAGTTAAATGGCACAGTACTTTCTGCAGGCTGAGAATACCTCCTCTGGACAGCCACTGGTGCAGAGTAACTTTTTCAACGACAGTAATCTTTGACTCTGACCTGTTAAATTTATTCAACACAAAAGGTTCAGAACCACATTTTGTGCAGAAAAACCAATTCATTGCTGGGTGGTGAAAGGAAAGAGGTCTAAAAGCTCTTGTGACAGGTCACCAGATGGAGTGGGGACACTGAGCCAGGGCTGTGCTGCATTCTCACACAGTAACTGAGAGGGACAGCTAAATGATAGATGCCTTGGCTGAGCATCAAGATGAGCTGTTGTTCTCTCAGAAGAACAACAAAAGACCATCATGCATTCTCTGACAGTGGAAGCTGCATGATCAAAATGCAGCTTAAGATGTTAATCAGAAAATGGAACAATAAACCCAAGCACAGTCGTTCCTTTCACTCCTCTGCAGCCTACAAAGGTTTTGCCACTGATGTCAAAGAGAGCAAAGCCAGGTAATTCCAATGCTTGTGGCTTACAAAGCCCTCTACCTCGATCAACAAAGCTCCTCCTCAAAGTGAAGCACTTCAGGGGCTTTTCTGCAGTCCCCTTCTACAAAAGAATTTCTTTTATAGCATTGGAACATTTTCTATTTAAAACAAACAGATAAACAAAAACATGAAAATGAAAGAGCCAAAGAAACGTTTCAGGGACCTGAAATATTTTTGTACTAGTCTGCACACAGCAACAACAGGTAGATTACCTCTTTTAAATGATAGCATATCTTATAAATAGCCCTGCAGTAAGAAAGTGAGTCAAAGATGAGAAAAGAGTTCTTAAAACCTTCTGGTTTAATTATTATTCTACAAAGAACCTTACCCAGAGAAGCCTTTAAGTAGAAAAGATTCTTCAGGTTAAGAACAAGTCTCATCTTTGACTTGAACAGAAACTAAAGAGATTCCTGAAGTTAACTGTGTTCTTAAGCACCACCTTAAGTTAGGGGCTAATGAAGCACTGTCTCAGTTTGGAGATTTTTTCCTGGTTCTGTACCAGATCTACCAAGATATATACAGGCACCTATGTTCCAGCATCTATATTAGGGATAACAGACTTGGGACATTCTAAAAAGCTCCAAAAAACTCAGGCAATTTGATAGCACAGGTAAACCTGGCTTTAGTAATGTGAGGATGTTTAAGAAAAATTTACTGAAAATAGGGACAAAGCAGTGCTGTGGGAAGCACAGTGAAATCCTGTGCTTGCATTTTGCCAGTCTCATACAGAGGCAAAAGCCAGTTTTGAGATTGTAAATCCGAGAAAATCAGCAAGCGTTTTTATTGAAATTCTACATCTATGTAGTCAATTTGAACCTTTTCTCTCCTCGGGGACTACACAGGCTACAGCAATATGACATTCCCTGACTTTTTTAGTTTTGCCAAGTGAGAGGAGATGAGAGAGCAAAGACTGAATGGAGCTACAGCAAAATTTAGAATAGATGACCTAGAGACCCCTCCCCAGCTGGATCCAGCACCTGAGAGTGGCAGCACAGGGGTTTTAATGGTGCAGCAATTTTCAGCATGGAAATGTTCATTTCCAGAAGGGAGATGTGTTATCCCAAGTAGGAAACAAAACCCTGCAAAAATCCAGCATTCTTGTGGTGTACTTCCCATATTTTCGACTCCTTTGTGTCCAACATCAAATAACTTTGAATAACCAGGTCTTTCAAAAAAAATAAATTAGATCTCTGGGAACTTGTATGGATAATACACACACTTGGAACTGAGAAAGCTGCCAGCCAGAGGGACCTTGCTGGAAGGCTGAATGTAGGACGGAATTTATAAAGGGACTCAAGTGAAGACAGCAGAGCAATTTCCAGGTTCAATGCCATATTGTATGTAGATACATCCAAAATCCTTCATTAGCTATAAAACACATGTCAGAATAATCTGTGCAAAATTACAGCCCTGGTAGAAAGGGATGAAGTGTGGGTAAGTGTTCGTAAATCAGATGTAGAAATGAAAATTAAAATTGTAAATTTTGACCTGGCCCATCCTGGATTTACAAAAGCTATCAAAACACAGCCATCTCTTTTCATTGGGCTGGTTTAACTGTGCACCTTTAAAGGCAGGAAGAAATGATGCAAGTACATTTCTCTTTAGGGTTTACTTAAATTAATATAGCAACCTCTATATCTACGCACTTATATTTGTAATTTACTACAAAATCCCTTAATTTCTCATTACTACAAGCATGAATGTGAAAATAAATATTAATATCCCAAAAAGAGTTTCAGACCGGATGTAATGGTTCCTGTGGAGCCATTAAGTTTCATCATTTCCATAAATTCAGTCTCCATGCAATGAGCACTTTATGAAAGGGCATTTAATTGCCTGATAAGATATAGTGGCTCCTCTGCATCAATAATAAAGTCAATAATCTGCATTTTTTAAACCTCTCTAAATATCCACTGATGCAATAGGTTGTTGCACTATTAGAGTTCTCCAGGCCCACTGAATCACTAATAAAAAATGTTTGAAGCCATTAAATATACATTTAACATGATAGAATTTTATGAGTCTATTGGAGGTCAATGCTGTAAAATTATACCCCTAAAAATCCTCCTCAGAAAGTAATTTATGGTATAAAATATGTTTATTAAAAGTCCCTGACTACAGATTTATGTGATTTTATGTGAAGACTGCAATTGAATATGCTTGGGGACCAGCCCTGAGAACACTTTCCAGGAAGTTCAGAGCTTATTACCCTACATAATCCCTCCTGGAGTTAATTGAAATACTCCCAAGATTAAAGTTACTCATAGTCACGAGTATTTGCAGCTTCATGCCCTTAAACATGTTTCCACAGCTCTCCCTCTGATTTGCTGGGTGATCTAGCAAGTCATTAGATTAGCAGGGTTTATCTGAGAAAGGGAACCATTTAATGGGTAAAAGGGAAGATTAAATGTATGTTTGCAGTGTACTGAGGTGCACAGCACTGTTGGTGCTAATTGTTGCTATTTTTGCAGCTCCAGTTTTATTAATCAACTATGACAGTTGTAGTGACCAATTAAAAGGAAAGAAAAATGTTCTCAGATCACACAGGATGTCGAAATCTCTTTGGATCACACCTCTAAACAATTAAAATTCCTCCCATCCTATGCCCAAAACACCTTCCTAGGTTGAAAAAAAAAAATTAGTCATGCAAGGCTATTTCTAGAATGTTTTCAGTGTAATGCAATATTTATGAAAAATATTGTATTTCTGCTGAAAGTAGTTACAAAAATTCTCCACCCCTCTACACATCCCTGTAAAAAAAGTCCCCAAAGTCCCACCTTCTGTGCCACTGGAGCAGTTGATAATTAGAGCACAGAGCAAAGATCAAAAGCCATTAAAGAACTGCTTAACACTGTTTTCCTTTATGTGCTTGTATAAAGGTGGGAAGGAAAAGGAGAATTTTTAAGTTAATTTAAGATGCAGCTTGGAGCTTGTACTAAGGAACTGGAACATTCCCACCACCATGGCTTGGGAGAAAGTTGACCACCAAGTAAATTAATAAAGAGTTTCTCATCATCAGCTAATTTGGAAGCTGGTTAAGGAGGTGCAGTTTGGCAGCCAGGCAGGGAATGGTTCCATTTGGTCATGTGTGAACATCACTGAAAACATCATTTTCAAAAGGAATAAACCAACACTCCTCGAGGAGGACTGAGGATCCCCTAACTTTCCCTCCTCCCTTCCATTTGTGGCTCAAGAAAACTCCTGAAAGGTGAAGTTTTGGGAAAGAAATAAATCTGGCTGGATCTCCCCACTGTAATAGCAGAGGATTTACATATCTGTGTGGGCTTTTGTTCATTCTAAAATCAAATTCTTCTGTGATAAAAGAGTTTAAGTTCTGAGGCCCATCTGCACGGCTTGCCAGCACATTAGCAGGATGATATAATGGATATCAAGATGATAAAGTGATTTTTGAGCTCATTTAAGCATATACAAACACACATGTTTTTCTTGTATTTCTCTATATCTGTCGAACCCTATCACTATGCTACCGGTACTTAGGTGTTAACTATTAAAGACCCACCAAAGAAAAACGACAAAAATGCAACAGACTACCAGTACATTGTACTTTAGTAGCAAGATTTTTGCTACTGGAGAAAAGCAGCTGTGAATCTTTCTCATTCTGGAGACCTGACTATGTGTTTATTTACTACATTTTTGGGGGGTTGTCAGTCACCAGGCAACAACAACAAAACATCACACTCAGCAAGGTGAAGTTGAGCCAAGTCTTGGTTAGAACATGAAAACGCGATTTTGATGACGTGGTGTTCTCACAAACATTTTGAATAGGACTTTTCCCCACGTGTAGCTTGCAAATAAGAGATTTTGGAAAAATAATTCTGCAGACCTGAAGAGCAGGTTTTATTTTAAATTTTTTATTATTTTTTTTTAATTTTAAATTTTTAAACTTTATTTTTAAAAAACCCTCCAATGAGGTGCTTGGCACAGCTGTGTTGAGTTCAGCTGATTCCCAGCAGTCTCTGGACTCTCCTGTCCTGACAGTGGAGGTGGGATGTGGATTATCCCTGGAGGAAGTGCTGCCATCTCCAACCCGCACACAATGACAGCAGCTCTTGGCCCTCCCCGGAGCCTTTTTGACACTGAATTTTATGTGAGGCCCATCTAATCAATGCCCCCACAAAATCTCCAACCTTTTCTGTATTCATACCTTGCCCTTCTCCTCAAAGCCCTTGGCAAAGTCTGGAGTGGATTAATCATAAAACGGAACACATTACCACAAGCTAGAGAAGGATTCGCAAAGGATCTGTGCTGTCACCTGACAAAGGATTTGGGAGGCTGTGAGTCTTACCTTATTTATGTAACACCCTGGGCAGGAGGAGCTGGGTTAACACACAGCTCAGCACGGGCATGTACCATAATGAAATCTTCACCTTTAGGCAAAGACAAGAACTAAATGGGGACATGCAGGGATTAAACTGCTCCAGTCACAAGCCAACATCTATTAGGACTAGGAGTACAGATTTTACTACAACAACCAAAATGGTTTTTTTTAAAAAAACATATTTTACTTCTAAGTCAAATTTCAAATGGAAAATGAGTTTGTCAGCAATGCAGGAGCAACTGCTTAGGTGTGAAGACATTGCTGTGGATGAGAGCAGGAGTTGCTGAGCTTACTTCATTCCCAGTATTTTCTTATGGTTTTGTTTTGAGGGGTGAAGGTGTAGAGGAGAAGGATTTTCAATTACTGCAGATTTATCATGTGGTTGTCCAGGACTTAGGATAAACATGGATCTGACTGCTATACTAAAGACATATATAGATAGATAGATAGATAGATAGATAGATAGATAGATATAGATATACCCACACACACACTATATACAGCGACTATACCCAAGCCAGCCCTGTGCCCATGCCTTGGACACCTGACAGATTTCTGACTGCACATCCAGAACAGAGAATGGCACTCCAGAGCACTTGTTAAGGAGGCACTTACTTTAAGGTTGCTGTAAATTTTGCCATAAACTCAGTTGTACTCTGTACATAGCTCTCAGTAGATGCATGTGCAAGAAGGATTGCACTCTGCTCTTTGGCACGTGAGCCTTGGAACGTGCTCCGTGCCAGATGTGATTGAGCTTTCTGGGAACTAGATTTACTCTTGGGACTAGGGGGAGAAAAACACAGTATCAGTGGCTGAAATTCCATCCTTTCCCCCCTCTAATCCCTGTGTTATTTTCCAGAAGCGAGAAATCTTATAATAGGAAGGTATTTAATTTATATACTGTATACTTGATCTTACATTATACTACTTATTTGTGAAATTTATTAATTCCTATGTTAAAGCCACAAAGCTACATTTACACATAAAAATCTAAGGCACAAAGCCTGTGAAATACGGTGAGAGGTTTTTTGTTTAACTTTTCTTTGTAACTGTCCCAAATACCCTGTCTCTGGGTGCCTGAGGAACAAGTGGTCTTGCCCCCTGAATGGGTTATACCCTCGAGAAACTAAAAATGGGAGCAGGTAGCACCTTCTTTAATATGACCATGTTGAAATTCAAAGAAATTCCTCCCAGAGGACAAAATCCCCCTTCAGGAAAACAAGTGATTTATGCCTGCCTCAGTTTGGAGAAACTAAGAGCACCAAAAGGAACAGAAGAAGAAGAAGAAGAAGAAAAAACAACTCACAGCCCCACGGGGACTCTTGAAATTTCTGAACTTTCATGCATTTTTTGGTGACAGAAATTGTTTGTGAAAATAGGGCACAGGAAATAGCACTGTACAACACCAATTGCCTGGCACTGTGCTCTTGCTCCCTGGGTAGGGCTCTTTCATACCTTTCTGGAGCTCTGCAGTAATTTCATACACACACTGAGATACAAAGAAACGAAGAAATCTGTATTTTGCTGCTGTCTCGTATGTTGGAAATGTTGGAACACGGATTTTTGTATTTTTTAATGGTATTTACCACATCTAAAATTTGGCTGGAAACAAAGCTAAGAATAAGACAAATACAGGGCTTGATTCTTTTTTTACTTGCATTGATAAAACAAAATGTTTAATTTCCTTGACTTCAGGAAAGCTGTTACTTCCTTACATTGACATAAAAGGGAACTACTACCACAATAATGGGCAGAACTTGTATTGACAATTAGCAAATAAAAGAACTCAGTAGCGCAGGACAATCATATCTTACAAAAATGAAGATAAGAATCACAGTAACTGGGAATGTGTGAAGATTTTGCTTTCTTTCACAGCCAGAGCTTAGCAAAGCTGCTGATCAGCAGTGGGGGCATAGCAGTGACAAAGTCAGACTTATTACCTGGGATCTGAGCAAACCTCTGCTCTGCCTGCAACTCCTCTGCTCCCAGGGAACAAAGACGTTGTTGCATCACAGCCTGCTCTGACGTAAATTACAATTTACATGCATTTACTATGCAGCAGTTGGCTGCAGATTTAGGGGGTTTTTTAAGCAGCAGCAGAAGAATGGAAAACATTTTCAGCGCAGCAGAGTTTTGTCAGGAAACGCCTCTCGCTAAACACAAAATGTTTTGCCCGACATTTCTCTCTCTCTGAGATCCACACGTACCATCAGCTGAATTCCTGACAGGCTGTTGGAGAGCCCAGAACTTCCTCACTGTGCAGTGCCAGGGGATGAGTTAAACACACTCTCACACATTCTCTGAGATGGAGCTGACAGATTGAGGTCACCCAAACCACAGGGCCAAGCCCCATGCCAGGGACACCAGGACAGCGGGCCACGGGCCTTTAGCCCTACACGAGAGTAAGTTCAAAGATACAGATATAAACACATAAAGAAGTAAAGAATAAAGTATATAAACACATACTCAAAGTGTATTTTATAACTTCTAAGAGCTTATAAACAAACGCACCTCACAAGGCTTGTGTTATGGTGCACATTTGTTGAGTTATTTATACAGGGAAACCCTAAGTGAACCACAGCACAGCTAATGAACAGCAAAATGATCATATGTGTAAATAATTAGGCTGTAGTTTAAGCTTAGTAGAAAGGTGTTGAAGTGTTATCCCCCTCTCCATCTCCCACAGCACTTTTAGTTGCTGGGTTTTTTTAACTACTAAGCAATTCCGAAAAATTTCAAATATTCCTTAAACGAAATATTTTTTCTGCTATGAAAAAACACCTTCCTGGGACCCTCAGCTGAAAAGGATGTCAGTTCTGTACAGCATCTTTTGGGTGGTCTAGGATACTCAGCAGGTGTTTTCCCAGGATCCTGAGAGAGTAAAGATGAGTTGTTAAAAACGAATATTAACTCTGCTTTCTATTCTTGTTCTTTACAGCCATGAAAAAGACTTAAACATCTCTTTTTTAAACATCTCATCTACCTAAGAGGTAGGTTTAGTGGTTCTTTTTATCCTTTTCGACCAATTACTGTAGGAATATCTAGTATCAAACTGAGCAAAGCCCTCCTCAGCAGCAGCAGCAGCAGTAGTTTTTAGTGGGTGTCACTGCCTCGGCATTGCCAGTCCCTGATTTTCCCCTGGGGCTGACACACCAGGCAGCCCCAGACTGGCCTCCCCTTTAGATCTGCCCTTGCCTGAAGCCATTCCAGCACCCATCCTTTGCGCTCACTCCCTGTCAACAAACAAGCAACTAACTCGGAAGAAAACAAGTTTTCAGTGTGATTTCTGTGAGTGCTTTTCAGGTTCGTGCATCCCCAGTGCGCCTGAATTCCATGTGTGCATATCCCTGGAGGAGCACATCCCTGTGACAAGAAAACACTCAGCTGTAAGCACAGGGTGCAGGTGAAAAGGACTCTGTGTTTTGCGGATTTCCTGGCCTGACTTCGAGTTCACACAGCCAGGATGGGGCACACTGTGTGGTCAGGGAGAGCTGACCAGCATAAGCAGCCAAAATGAGTATCAAATTCGTCAGGGAACCCAACTGAGAGAAATAGTAACAAAGGAACATCTTCTGCATTTTAAAATGGGATATCTCTTCATGGGTATTCTGCAGAATAAAGGATTTGGGAGTATCTTTCTTGGGCATGTAGTGAAACGACAAGGGAAAATTTGCTTTAAACTGAAAGAGGGTAAATTTAGATTAAATATTAGGAAGAAATTCTTCCCTGTGAGGGTGGTGATGCCCTGGCACAGCCCAGAGAAGCTGTGGCTGCCCCTGGATCCCTGGAAGTGTCCAAGGCCAGGTTGGACAGGGCTTGGAGCAGCCTGGGATAGTGGAAGCTGTCCCTGCCCATGGCAGGGGGTGGAATAAGGCAGTCTTGATTGATCCCACGATTTTATGATCAAGTTTTAATGTTTAAAGCTTTGATAGAAAGGTAAGGAACACAGAGTTGGCACCACCGTTGCATCTCGGACTGCTGAGGATACTGCGGTGGTAAAGTACAACACAGGGCAGCTGGAATTGCCCCATTAATTGATCCAAGGAAATCCTAGAGCAAAGCACTTCCCTTGATCTCTTTATCAACCTGTGAAAATATAATCACACTGAGATCTCTCTGTAGGTAGGAGTAATTTCAGCAGGTTTGAATCTATTTTTTCCTCATAAACCGCCATGAATCATTTGAGAAACTGAGTTCTGCATCCCATAATTAATTCTGATTTATTCAAGAAATGTTCTGAAATCAACAGGAATAGTTTTTAAGTGATTAGAATGAAGATCTGTTAGACCAGTGAGACACTGAATATTCAACAATGACCCAAGTTCCATTTCAGCGTGGTAGGAACACGAGCAACCATAAGAAAATGAACCATAAAACTGGAATAAGAAGAAAATTTTAGGAACAATCGCATTGGAAAGTGTTAACCTGCGGTAAATTCTCCCTTGTACTTCACCAGACTAGATTTGAGAATCTCAGATTATGAAGGTATTGCTGCCTGCAATGAATGTTATGCTTAACTGAGAATATTTTTGCTCTGTAGTTGTATGAGACATTAGTGATTGTAATTGATTTGGCATTAGTCTTGCCCAGTTGACTTTGTTCAACAGATTGCACTGATCATCATAAGTACTTGCAAGTAGGCATATAGACTTCTTTAAATGCTGACTTGAGCTGGCTCAGCATGAGATAATTGTCACATTCCTTTACTATATGTTTTTATTGAAATAATTTTCCTGTCTATATAATTCCCAATTTTTCATTAAGATGAGTTTAATATTAATTTTTCCTGTATCCTTAATTTTACTGAAACATGTTTACGTGTTCATTTATTGCTGAGAGTGACACAGAGACAGGACCCAACATGTCTTTCTCTAACGAAAAGAGATTGGAAATAATGTGAAGAAGTGATGGTCAATGAAGTGTGTAAAACCAAGTCCCTTGAAACTGGTAAAAAAGTTGAGATTTGTTTCTGTGTACAGGTCAATATGTGGGTAAATCTGGATATAATAGGTAGAAATCTCTCACAAAAGCATCTTTCACCTTTCCCGCAATATGAGTGTTTGCCTTGAAGGTGAGAAGAGCCTGGAGTGGGAGCAAGAATTGGAGGAATTGATACAAAACCCGTGTGGCCAGATTCAAGAGGCGCTGAGAGGTTGTGGCTCCAACTTTTAGGATACACCAGTGAATTCAGCTGCTTTTATTTAGTGAATTGAGCCACCTACTTACTCACTGGACTAACAGCTTCCTAAAAATAAAGCTAAAATTGCTCCAGGTTTTGATACTATTTTTTTATGGTACTGCAAGTTCTCCTTTTTATTTTTAGGACAAAGGAAAAGATTACAAGACCACCTACGTTTCTGCTGTTCTTCTTGCCCTATTTAGATTTAAATCAGGAAATTAAAATAGTGATTAAAAAATGCATGTCATGCCTAAAAAGCACAGGATATTATCAAGGGACTACAAAGGCTGATACAATGGAGGGATGAGCTAAAAAAAATCCTGAGAAGTCAAAACTGGTTGTGAATGAAGTTTTCAGAGCAAGGAAATAAGAACAATAAAGTCTCCTTCAGGTGTATGAAGTGGAGTGAAGTTGACAAGAGAAGACATTAGGCCACGGCAGGATATTTGAAGGAAGTTAATAAAGAAGGAGGGTAATACAGCTGCAGAATTTAATGAGGTCCCTGTAGTGTTTGCAAGAGGATCTGGAGTTGGAGCGCAAGCAATAACCAGCACGCCTAAGTTTTTCAGGAAGTATTGTGCCTAAAGGCCATCAGGTTAATGTGCAGATTTAATGAAAAAAACACACATGCACACACCAGAGGGGTAAAGCACACATCAGATCTCTTCCCACTGACTTCAATCCCTGCTCAGGGGGAGGGGAGGGAAACTCTCTCAAATCTAAAAACTCGATCAAACACTGTGTGAGAAGACGAGATGAAAGAAAGTAAAAACTCAATCTCCTCTTAATTGAATGTACACTTTGACTATTATTTTTTTTTAAACAAGTTTCTGTGACTGGTTTAAAAATACCCAACTTTTTTTGGGAAGTTCTAATATTTTGAAGAAAATTATTTGGAGTGTAAAGAAGAATAGACATTTATATTAATGAAGTTTTATGCCGTGCCTGGGCCTAACCTTCCAGGTTTACCCTCAGGGAAATAAGCCTCAGGAAGGGAAACCCAAGGCTCCTGCAGGCTGTAACACCGCAGATGGAACTGCAGCTCTCCAAAAGCCCTGGGACTTCCTCTCCAGGGCAACAAGAACTCTCAGGAGCTGGGAGGAGCTGGACAGGTGAGCTGGAAAAAGGATTGCTTTCTCAGGCAGAGGTTAATTAAGGAGGCAGACTGCTGAAAAATATTTGGATTCACAGGAATTCCAAGGCTTTATCTGACAAAGTAAATGCCACCAGAATATTTCTGTCTCGCTTTAATAGGCAGTCCGTTTCCTCATATCTTAATACCACTAAAATTGCTAAGCCAACACCACATATTATGAATAAACACCTGGATTCAGAGTCCCTGAAATCAAGGAACGTTCACTGACAACTGTGGGCTTTAGATTATGAACCCTTAAGAAGACATTGCCTATTTCAAATGATCTCTTATTACGCAGTTAAAAGCAACCAGAGATAAGACATTTTTGGAGCTGATAAAAAGCCTCCAGAGCAATGGTTCTCCAAATTAGAGTTGCAGCCTCAGGTTGGGGTATATGAAGTGTTTTTGCTGCAGAGTCACAACACACTCTACAAACTTAAGATCTCATTGCAAAGAAAATTACTTCTAGCTCTTCTGCTAACAAAGATAACCTTTCGAATGTAAATATCTGAAGCAGTTTGGTTTACTAAATATAGAATTATAGGAGATACCCAGTTCACCATGCTTTCTATAAGGACAGGGGTTTTCTTGCTACTCTGGTGATATAAACAGTAATAATAAAAAAATTGCAAGTGTTAAATATAGGTACTAACCAAGCAATCAGAAAATATTCCAGCTGTGTTTCTGTTGTTGACACAGCTCCAAAGTTTCTGACACAACTCAGAGCACAGATATGCTGTGAAAGATTCCATGATGCTTGAATTTAGGGTTGGCTGAAGAAAATTGACTTTAAGTTTCAAATGCAGTGTTTGATTAAGGAAGAAAAGTTTTAGATAGGGAAGATGAGATCCTGACACTGGTTTGAAGTTGTGATGCAAAGGAGCACTGAAGTAGTCACAGAGGTGCTTTCTGGGACGTTGTGGCTCACTGAAGATGGAAGGTTGAAAACCACAAACAATTTAATCCTTCACCAAAAACAAGCCTGGGCTCGAGCATCTGTGGACATCCTGCTCCCCAGGATAAAGTTTCACTGCACACAGGAAGATATCCTTTTAGGTGACTGGTAATATACTTCAAGGACTCCAGTGCATAAGCACTGATCTGTCTATACAGCTGTAACAAAAGAACTAGAATACCAACTCAAGAGATCTGGCCTTGTACAAAAGGTATCAGATGAGCCTTGTTTTCATCAACAGCACAGTCTGATGCTTAGTGAAGTTGAAAGATATTACTCATCCACTGATTTCACATTAGAGAATATATATATGTGTGTGTGTATATACATATATATATATTTTTTTTTTCTAACAAAAGACATGAATTCTCAGTGCTGCAATGGAAATTCATACACAGAAGCCAATGTTTTCAGAGGTTTAGACTTTCTTCTGCTGTAGTCCAAAACACTTGTTGCTTAGAAGGTCATTGTTCCCTGCCTTGCAGGGGTCTCATTTACATAGAAATGGAACTGGCATTAGAAGGGAATAGGAGGTGAATTTTTGAGGAAAAGCCATTCAACAGGGAAAATAAAAGAAAAATATATGGAGAAACAAGGAGACTGCATCAGTATCCAAAGCACTGAGTAACACACTCAGATTTCAGCACTACACATCAGTTAAACATTTGGTCCAATATCACTGAACTAAGCTGTTGTCATAAAACATAGAAAGGAATTTTAGAGAAATTAGGGAGAACTGTAAAGAAACAAGGGGAGTAAGGGGACAAACACTTCTGAGAGAAGGGAATGAACCTGACAAGCAAGTGGCCTTACCCTGTTCTGTAGATTTTCCAAGACTAAACCTATTTAAGGAATAAAATTATTGCAAATCTGTCCCTACAGTTACTATAGTGATAATGAAAACCATTAAAATGAATATTTGATAAATGAATAAATGAATAAAAATGTAGGGAATAAATGAATGGTAAATGAATATAAATACTAAATGGCAAAAATTAAATGAATAATTCTCTTAAATGAATAAATCCGCTGTGCTTCAGTTTGTTAGTGCTCTATACAGATTAAATTCCTCTTAAATGTCATCTTGAAAGGAGTTTACATTGCACCACAAGGATCTATATACTGGGGGTTGCCAGGATAATGGAAAGTAAACATCTGCCTGTGCGACATTGCTTGCTTTCTTTAGCACACACCAAAACTGACAATTTAGTACTTAGTTACATTTTACAGTCAGTGCAGCCAGTGGCTGTTGCAGAGGCAGCAGTATCTCGATTTTTTTTCCCGAGCTATTTATTTCTCTTCTAGCAACTGTGCCTTTCCCATCCTGATATTTGTTAAACACTGATATTCTTAGCATTGTACAAGGCCCAAAAATCAGCATGTTCAGCAGCACAGCCTAGAGGCCTAGGATGTGGAGGATGAAGGTTGAAGACAGGGATGTAGGAAGATGGTTCAACATAGCAGTAGGTCTTCAAAGAGAGAGAGAAAAGGAAGAATTAACAGAGCAAATACTGCATCTACGAGGGAAAAGATATTCCAGAACCCTATGGATTGCAGACAGAAGGAAAAGAATAAATACACAGGGTCAGGGGAATCAGTGAAAGATGGAATGACATGGCCAGAAAAAAAAAGAAATACTTTTCAGTGGTCAACATAACTAAACCAGAAAAGAGTTCCCTAATTCACAGTGCTGTTACTGAGAATTCTCCTCTCTGGAAGGGCCAACCTCACTCAGCCCAGACCCCCAGCTACTCTGGCTGGAATAGGCAACAACAAACTGATGAAACAATGAACAAACTGATTGTTGGCATCAATATTTGTGTGCAACTGCCTCCTTCATTTCTTATTTAACTATTTCTAATGTGACCTGCTGCTAAAAGAGAAAGCCGAAGTTTGACTAGGGACCTTGCAGAAACTACCAAGAGTAGCTTAATTTTTTTTTGTTCTTTAAAAGAAAAATGCAGCTCAACTCTACTGGGAGATTTTTATCATTCTTAGCTGTGGAAAATTAAACTGTCCTTATGCTGTACAAGATGTTCCCCTTCTTCCACTCCCCCGCTGTTAAATTCTGAGTGCTCTGCAGAAGTACAGGCCCCAGTAACTGAGGAGCACGACAGTCAATACAAATAAAACTCCACAACATACATTAGTATATACCCCTGAACACGTGAGACAAAGAATTACCTCAATTCCTTAGGTTCAAGCACCAGGTTTAGTCTATTTTCAAACCAAAATTCCACCTCTCTGTAAGCCCCTCTAAATTCTGCTCCAGAGTCACATAAATCTCAACATAAAAGTGCATACCTGGAACCCTGCAAAAAAGGGTGAAACATCAGTGCTATTTTGAAATGTTGCTGGAAGTTTGAGTTCAATTCTCCTCTCAGCCACTGGAGGAAATACAGTAAGGAAAGATAGTCAGAAAAAAGTCAAAATCATCATGTGTTTCTGATTTAAGAACAACCTGCTTTGGGATTAGCTCTGCATGGCTGCTGTCAGTTGGCCAGTAAAGTAATTTTTCTGAATTAGGTCTCACTGGGGAGTTAAGCTTGTCTTTTTGGTAGCTAAAACCTGTAAACTTTAGTCAGCAACTTGTCTCATGAGGAGATCCTTGTGTTTTGGACTTGTGTTTCTCATTCCAGAATGTGTTTCTTTGCCTTGGTGCTTTTTTAACTGAATTTTATTACCCAACAAAAGTAATTTGTCATTTGATAATTCCTTCCTATTGATATCTTGTGCAGTTTCTGCTCCTCAGTTCTGAAATCAATACATATTCCCTACATTACAACACATAGTTCCAAATATAAAACTCAGCATAAAAGCAAGAGGGCAGTCTTATGATGGGTTCATATCTCCTTTTTATGCTGTGAAAGATTCAAGGCCTGCGTCCCTGCATTTTTTAGACTTGAGGCTTAAAATAAAATTACCAGTTAAAAACAAGAAGATGTTAATTAAACCAGAACAACTAATAGGATGCTCAAAATCCATTGAACATGAAACATGTTACCCTTGTTTCCATCTTCTGCCTCCTAAAGCAGGATACAGCCAGTACAAACTTAGTATCTGTTCCTCCCTCTCACAATTTATCTATGACTCTCTTGTCTCGGTAAATTTACAGAACTAAACTTGCACTGCATTTCATACCTTTCAGAATGTCTATTAATCTTACAGCAGCAGTTTTATTTGATTGGTTTCCTTGGCATTGAAGCAATAACTGGGAAAGGCATTTTAATAGTTTTAATTCTCTGGACTGGATTAGAACACATTTTTCCCATTATCTTTGCTATCATCCTATTGTTTGCCAACCCCCAAACCTGTTGATATGCCTCAAACAGTTCAGCTCCTTCAGTTAAAAAAAGACTGATTAGCAAAAAAATTCTGCAATACGAAGCTCAGTGGGATTGTATTTACTCATTAAATGCCAAAGAGCCATTTCGTGCTCCTCATTCCCTTTTATAGGTATTGACTGAAATGTTGCATGAGTGTCAATTATAGGGATTTGAAATGGTGAGAATGGTGGAGAAGCAAAGGATGAGATTTCATGATCACATCAAAGCCATAAATACTGTCATTCTTACTGTCTAATGTCCCTTAAGCTTCATTTAATGGTTAATTGATTGCTAAAAAATCTTTCCGGTTCATTTAATTTTCACGAACGTGGCCTGGTTAGCATGTTGGCAGAGCCTTTTTTTTTTTTTCCCCAGCAAAGTTATATATTATGTGGCATGAATTATAAAGCAGTTGTCATGGAGATGTTGCTAAAGCAGGAGCCTATATGCTGTGTACTTTGAAAACTGCAAAGCCTGTGTGTTTACAAGCACCTTTCCTGAATGCCTTGCAACTTCCTGGATGGTTCCTTGCACCATTCCTGGGTCTGATGCTCTCGCAGCGCTACCTCTTGCTTCACAACTTCCTTCCTTTTCCACGAAAATGGAAATTTTAGAAGTATTCAAAGCCTGCAATGAGGCACAGAAGTGAAATATATTGAATTGTTCTGAAGCTGATGTCTTATCAAAGAAATGTAACTTGACACAGAAATGAAACAGGTCGTCTTACAAGCTTGGGATCTAGGTCTACTATGGCTGCTTTGATATATCAATATTAATTAATTTAGCTACAAAGAAGCAGGCACAAAAAAGCAATGTTAACGAACCAGTGCTTGCAATCTGGTGGCTCAAGATTTGCTTACCTCTGTAAGATTTTGGTAAGTAGGTTACAGAACTGTTTCCCTCTGTTTGCACAGCTGTGAAATGGGGACATTTATGCCTAATTATCTTTATAAACTGCTTTAGAGCTTTCAAGATTGAAAACACCATTTGGGTGTTAGAAAAAAAACAAACCCACTTCTATCCCATAAGTTTTTCAGAAGTTTGTATTCACCCATCTCTGTTAAGAGTTGTGCTTTATTTTAAATGTTTATCATGTGTACAATATCAATCTTAAGCAACTTTTAGTCTTGAAGGATCACGTTCCATCCTCTAGAATCAGTTTGGCAATGTTTTTGCTCTCATGTTACCAAACAGCACAAACTGGCACGCAGACTTGTTCTGTAAGTATTTCTGGAGGAAGGTTTGCAGTGTTGCAGAAACTCGTAACAGATCTCGCTATCATTTGTGGTGGTGCCTGCAGAAGATTCTGGCTTTCCTGACAGGGAGAGCAAGATACAGCCTTACTTAAAATTGCTAAGTAGATTGCACATTAAGCATCGAGTTCACTCTTTCATATTTTCATAAATATGTAGGAAATCACGACACCTTGCAAAATGAAACTTAAGAGACCAGTTCATGAAAAAATTATATGCTCCATTTACTCTGGCCTCCTACGTACTTTATTTTTTATTAACTCACTTATCCTTTTTTATACAGGAGACCATGACTCCAATCTGCACCTCAGAGGGGTGGGCAGCAGGACGGGGGGGAGTTAGCCAAAACAGGTATTTGCATTTCCAGCACAGAAAGCTCATTCAGAAATTCACCCCACATTAGAAAAGAAATGAACCACACAGGGTTCTGTTGGGGTTTTTTTTGTTGTTGTTGTTCTGAATATTTTTTTAGTCTTCGTGAATCAAGAGAATGCCCCCCCACCCCCCCTTCAAAAAAAAAAAAAAGAGTAGAAAGGGGAAAATCCTTCTAAAATGGCTTTTATGGACAGCAACAGGGAATTTACACACCCCAAAACATTTTACTGATGGATTTGCTACTTTTAGAAAGAAGATAAAAATACAATTAAACATTAAACAAGGTGAGGTTAATCAACTTTTTTTCTCCGGCAAAAAAGCAGATTAAGTCAGAAATGGAGCTGTCGATGTAGGAGACACAATATAGACTAATGAAATGCTGTCAATTCACCACTAAGGATGAAGAAGGAACACAGCTTTTTTTTTTTCTTTTAAAAATCTAATTTCTTATACTACAAAATGATACTTGGAAATAATCGGGGATCGTTCTGTGCTTTAACATTGACAGTACTCAAAAATAATCCTCATGGCAAACTATGATGTCATGCCATGCACATTTAGTTGCAATTTGGAAGGTACGGTTTCATTTCTATATTGAAATGACCTGGAGTTCAAGATTAGAGAGAAGCACTGCGTGTTAAAATGCCTGAGCTTTATTCCTAATCATGGGACAAAAGTTATGTCAGTGACTTTAAATGAAGTTTAATGTCCCCAGTTTGTGTTTACTGTTTGCTGATTTCAGAAGATGTTGACAACTCCATTTGCCAAAATAAATAAGAACAGTTCCTCTCCCTTCTCTGCCCTGCTCCTAATGAAAACCAACAGAGTGGCTCAGAACTGTCAGAAGCTCAGTAGCAACTTCATGTGCTCTGCAGTATTTAGTCTCGAAATGAAGAGTAGTCCCAGAATACCAGACTATTTCTTTATTAGAAGACAGCAAACTTCAGTTTAATGCCCCAGTGCAAGTTCTGCATTCAGCCTGTTAAAACATTGGTTACAATTTCATTGCACATCTATAATGGAAATTCTGTTCTCTACGTGTGAGAGCAAGAGATGAACGAAATCAGAGAGAGACAGGAAACTGTGTGGCCTGATGAGCCCTGATAATTTACCACAGTTTTAACTCTTGGACTACCATAGATCCTCTTAATAGCAGAGCAAGAGCGACAGCAACTTCCATAAATTTAATTTCATTAATAGTGCCTCATGCAGACTAGAATGCAATGCTCTGGAATTACTGCTAGGAACTAACTAAATTTTTAAGCAAAGGTAGCCACTGAGGGTGGGCCCTACCCTTCATCCTGCAAGGCCTTGTTTGTTCCCCCTGTGTCATTTCCAAAGGATGTGTACAGAACAGAAAAAACAATAAAGTTATTCCTACCATGTGACTGTGAGAGTGAATCATGGTCCTTGTTCCTATTGTGCAGCAGAAAATGAGTGTGGGAATGTGTAGAGACATTCAAATAATCATTAGTCCTTTTCTACTTGTCAATCAAAAATGTTGTACTCTTGGGGTGAGAATATGTTTGGCTGAGAACAAGCTTTTAGTAAAATAGATTTGGCAGATGCATATTTGCAGATGCTCATGAAAGATGAATCATGACATTTCCTGACAACAAACAAACCAAAATGTCTGTTTTGCTACTTTCTTTCCCTTTGGGTATTGCATCAGCAATATATACTGTATATGTATGTATATGTGTTTGTATATAAATCAATTATGCCCCAACAAAGAAAACTCTTTGCTTTCTACATCAGAACGCAACAGTAACATAACAATATCGTGCTCACAAGAAAAATGGTGAAGAGATCTGAAATAATTGAATAGGTTCTTTTGGTTGGGTTTGATTTGGGTTTGTTTTTTTGGGTTTGTTTTTTTTTTTTTCCTTACTACTTTCCTTTAAATTAATTGGCCTGGTAAGGAGGAAAACTCTGGATATCCCACAAAAACCTGTTATTGTAATATCTACCCATTAAAATTCTAGTAAGCCTTTGAAGTTGAATGCTGCTACCTGCACTCCACAAGCTGTGGCCTCCCAGGTGATGCCGACAAGAGATCCATCTCGTCTGACCTGTTGCAGACCCAGAGCATCAAATCAATATCAGTGAGACTCACAGAGGCCCTCAAAACACAGAGGCTACTAATGGAACAAAGGTAGATATAAATTTGTCATCAAAGGCTTCAGTCTTTTACTAAGTTTTATACTACCTTTGTTCACGATTAAGGATTTTTTCCTAAAAATAAATTTAACGGTATCAATTAGTTCTTTAAAATGGGTTTAAAAGCAAATAACAGCAATGTGTCAGGGTAGTTCTTTTACTCACAATCATCCTGCTTGAGCACAGTGGTTACATTTGTCCAAACATTATCCTCCAGGCAGCACCCAGCCTCGGCATGAAGAAATCCACAGCGGCTATTCCTCTTGACTGCATTGCTCCAGAAATCCTTTATGAGGCCATTTTTGCTCCACTTTTACTTCGAAAAGTGCAACTTCCAGAGGAAACTCCCTCTGTGTTCAGCATCTCCCCACCCAGATTTGGGAAAACTGCTCCAATCACTGAGGGGAGCACATGCCACCCTGGAAAAATGACAAACCCTTGGTCTGAGCATTGAAAGTATTTCACCAGTGGGGCTTTAAACAGATTGTGTTTGCTTGCCATCGCTCATTGCTTTTGTATTCAAATAGTCAGGGCAATCACTGCTCTTTGCAGATGTAATCAAGCTGCAGTGCAGGATTCTGTTTCTGGCTAAGGATGTTTATCCGTTATTAAGTATAATATATTGAAAGTCACAGCAGCGCTGATGGGTCAGCGCAGATGCCTTCCATCATGAGCTACCGAGATGCATTTCTTCAGAAAAACTCATAGATGAAATGTTTTCAGCCAGCTGAGGTTAATAAAGATAGGTCCTTCATCATCTCAAGGAATGGAGCCAATAACGAGTAACAGAAATAATACCATAAATCATCCTTTATAAAGTAGGATTGACTATTATTTGCTGAAATGCCTTTCGAGGTGGATTTCCATGCTCCTACTCGTTGAATGACAATAGGAAAGCAAGGAAGAAAGGTCACAAGGGATGCAAGGAGGCAAGATGCTGCTGTGCACAACCGCATTTGATATCAGATATTGATTCACGGGATAAACTACCAGATGATTTGGGCAGCCCGGGAGTCTGTTCACGGAAGGAGACAAGCCCTGATCCCGGAGTTTTGAACAGATAACTGCTCAGAAAGCCTGGACGGCCCTGAAAGGCACGGGCAGAGGCAGGCGCGTTGCTCGGCTGCCGAGCTCCCCCGGACGCGCAGGGGCGGGCGCTGCCCGCAGGATGGCACTGTTGGCCGCGGCGCACTCCGCGGGGCCGGGCCGCCTGCCGGGGCCGGGCCGCCTGCCGGGGCCGGGCCTTCTCCGCCTGCCGGGGCCGGGCCTCCTCCGCCTGCCGGGGCCGGGCCGCCTCCCGGGGCCGGGCCGCCTCCCCTGCCGGGCCGGGCCGCCTCCCGGGGCCAGGCCGCCTGCCGGGGCCGGGCCTTCTCCGCCTGCCGGGGCCGGGCCGCCTGCCGGGGCCGGGCCGCCTGCCCGGGGCCGGGCCTCCTCCGCCTGCCCGGGGCCGGGCCGCCTCCCCTGCCGGGGCCGGGCCGCCTGCCGGGGCCGGGCCGCCTCCCCTGCCGGGGCCGGGCCGCCTGCCGGGGCCGGGCCGCCTCCCCTGCCGGGGCCGGGCCGCCTGCCGGGGCCGGGCCGCCTCCCCTGCCGGGGCCGGGCCGCCTGCCGGGGCCGGGCCTTCTCCGCCTGCCGGGGCCGGGCCGCCTCCCCTGCCGGGGCCGGGCCGCCTGCCGGGGCCGGGCCGCCTGCCGGGGCCGGGCCGCCTCCCCGGGGCCGGGCCTCCTCCGCCTGCCCGGGGCCGGGCCGCCTCCCCTGCCGGGGCCGGGCCGCCTCCCCTGCCGGGGCCGGGCCGCCTCCCCTGCCGGGGCCGGGCCGCCTGCCGGGGCCGGGCCGCCTGCCCTGCCGGGGCCGGGCCTCCTCCGCCTCCCCGGGGCCGGGCCGCCTCCCGGGAGAAGGCGCGCAGCTTCCCGCCTGCCTCGGGAGCGGCGTGCCCGCGCCTGCGGGCCCGCGGCTGCCGCGCGGGGCTCCTTCTGCGCCGGGGCCCCGCGGGATGAAATGCACCGAAATCCACCAGCATCCTGATATCCGAAAACGTCAGTCTTTATTTTCCCGTTCTTATTAATCTGATGTCAATGGAAAATACTATCTTTCTTCCATTTTTACTGATGGATTTTCCCCCTCAGAAAGCAAGGGGGAACTCTCTAAACTGGTAGGATTCCAAGTTTCCAGCCTTTGCTGCATTTTCTTCAGCAGCCAAATATTCCACATTATTAACAGGAACGGTTATCAATGGCTGTTTGCAATGCAGACGTGCTCGGGTGGTTTTGGAGACTGCACTGAGTGGTGTTCAAACCTTAGAGGACTTTTCCATCTGGTCCCAGAGATTACATCCTGCCAGACACACTCAAAGAACTGAGGCATTTTCTGTTCAAATTCAGCAAATTCATCATTCTGTTCAAATGATTCCTTAATTACCAGCAGCACCCATAAAAATCAGGCAAGTTCACAGGACTTTCATCCAGCTCCTCCTCAGGGAGTGAGAAGCAAAGGGTTTATCATTGCCACTGAACTTTATGGCGTGTTTTGAGAATTGCTTACGCTGCAGGAAAGCAAAAGAACATGGAACTCACTAATGTTTATCCAAGTCCATAATGAGAGACAAGGATTTTTAATGAACTTTGACAACTAGGGGAGATTTGTGTCAGTCAGTGAGAAAATAAACCATTCCGGAAAGGGAAAATCACACATGTTTTTTAACAGCAAGCCTAAGTTAACTTCAAAGACAAAGCAGAATGAGCAACCACCCCAGAAACAGGGATACAAACCACAGCTGCCAAGACAAGTTAGCAGAGCTTTGGGCTGCAGGTGTTCTCACCAACCACAGCGATTAGGGCATGGAGAAACACCCAGTACAAACTGAGGCAAAACTGGCAGATTCCTAATATGTAAAAAATTAAGAACGGGAATGCGTCTTTCGAAACAAGAGCATTAAAGACTCTTATTTACCTGCTGTAAAACTGAAAAATGCTTACCTATGAATTGCCACTGGTTTGTCTCCAACAACAAAAACAAATATGAAGTAAATACAATTTGCAGCATTTACTCTTGAGCATCACATGCAAGATGAAGCTTTTCTTAAAGATTTGCTGGACATCCAAGGAGAGGATATTTCCTTTGAAAATTTAGCAAAACCATTTAACATTAGAATGATAATAGTAAGGATCCACTTCAGTTCCAACAGTCCTCAATATCACATTAGTCCTTCAATGCCAAGAGTCCCAAAAATCCTCAAAAGTCCTTTTCTAGTCCAAGTCCTGGCTGAGTCTGTAAGCTCTGACTGCACCCACAGCTGCAGATCACTCAGGTTTGGTGTCACTTGTGATCTAACACAATACCTGGAGTCCTAAGATACAGTCCAGAGATACAGTCTTAAACTTGCAATTTCCTGCCTTGCTGGGTAGTTAAATATTTGCTGCTGCCTTTAGTATAGAGTTCGTATTAAATTAATTTTTTCCCCTACACAATTCGTATTTTGGAGACATGGAGGATTTTTGAAGGACGGGAGTTATTTCAATGTTAAATCTTCTCAACTTGGTGGTGAAGCTGTCACAGAACTTTTGTGGTTGATCTAGTGCAAGGGCACTTTTTCTCCCCTCCATTGTCCACCATGTAGCTCTTTCTCCAACCCTTTTTCTCATTAAATTATTTTTAACAGAGCAGAGTGCTCTGAATCCACCTGAGCCAGTGGCCCCAGCTTGGTTTTCATTATTCTCTCTTTCCCTCCCCCTGTTCAGTCACCAAGGCTGCCAAAACATCAACTATGCCCTTGCCCTGTGAGGAGAACAAGGCATTTTGACCTTGATTTCCTTTCCTTTCTCATTCCTAGAGGTATCTCTAGGCAAAACCACAAATCTGACTGGTGCCTTGGAAACACACTTTTCTATCTAGACCATCCTCATCTGGCCAAATGAAAATATGAGGTGGTAAACATTCTGGGACAAGGAGGCAAGGGGGATGCTCTGTGTGTGTGCGTGTGGTTACGCATGGCGTGAGCTCTGTCTCCTTGCCTAATTAATGATGTTTAGTGATGCTAATAAATCCCACCATAACAGAACATGAGTTTGGTGTTCTAGCATGCAGGAACAGGCTAACCTCTCTTTAATGGCTTGCTACCACCTCAATTTAATTGGTGTTTTTTTCCCACTCCCCAGATGGTTTTCCATTTCCCTCCTTGCAGTCTGTACCCCAGCACAGGCTGGGTTCCTGCTGCCATCCGCGAGGAACCTGAACACGGACCCTGCAAGGGAGATCTGAAGTGCACTGAGGGGGGAGAAACTTGCCCTTGGCTGCTGCATGCAAGGCTCACTAGCACTGGTATTTCAGATGCCCCAGATTATGACCTACTTTACTGTGTATTAGTCAGAGAGAATGAGTAAGACATTTCTGAGGATGATAGAAACCCAGTATTTTCTCTGGTAGCAGGGAAGAAATTCTTTCTTAAACATTAGATCAATTTTGGAATTCTTGTATCAATGATTAAAATTCCCCGGGGTCACCAGGCAAAGTCTGCTGAAGTACTGAATTGATTTTCATAGGCTACAAATCAGATCTGGGGGCTTTAGCTGAAATGCAAGGTGCATGTTCCCATACATATGGGATTGTCTAACTGCTGAAAGACTGGATAGCCTCCATAAATAGATTTACTGTTTGGCAAAATTACAGCATTTGTGGGTAATTCATCCAGCCCTGGCACCAGAAATACAGTTTCCAGCCTGTTCGGCAAACCTGGTGTGGAACAGGCCTCAGAGTGAGAGAATCATTAAAGCATGTCCCTAAGTGCTTGGCTGATATAACATCATAGATCCTCTGAAGTCACTGGGAGCCTTCTCCTGACTTTTATGGGCTTTTCATAACATCTCCTGTGAATCAGTTTTCCAGGTGTAAGAAGAGAATATGAATAACAGCTCTTTCCTGCTATTATTTGTCAGGTCTATTTAGGCTGGAAACCCTTCAGGGCAGATGTGTCTTTCATCTGGAGTCCCTGTGACAGAACAGAGGTTCCCTGCCCTGGAGGGGAGCTGAGAACTACCGTAACGCTGTGCTCCAGGTCAAACCAGTCTTAATTTATGGAAGCTCAAATGTGAGGATTTGTACACCCAGGCAGATTAAACTTGCCACTTGACAAGCAAGTCCTGAAAGAGCTGTGGCTCAGATTTTGGAAAGAAAAAAGTTTTGGAAAATTGAATAAATACTTCAGTGTGTGCAGTCGGCTCATGCAGTAACTGCATGGCAACGTTGTGGACTCAACACTCTTCATTTGGATCTGCATTAATCCATTGTTATTTTTTAGTTAATTATACCACTGCATTAATTTTAGAAGATATCTGAACCCAAAGAAATTTCTTATTATTCCCTTTAACGTTGGCCTCTTTTTAGCCATATACTGTAATGTAATACCAACATCAGAATGGTAACTTCATAAAAGATCTGTAATGCTCCTGGATTAAAAAAAAAAAAAAACTAAAAAAAAAAAAAAAAAAAAAAAGGTTTATATAAAAAACCCTCCATGTTCAGTTGCCAGTTTAATCAGCAAATGAAAGGCTGAGATGACACCAAAGCAGGAAAACACAAAATAAGCATGTTTACCATGCAAATAAGCTTTATTAATAGAGAAGACACTTCTCTGGACCACTCAAAAGATTCCATGTGGGTGGATTTTTCAGCAGTTAGAAATAAGGTTTTTTTTTGCAATCAGCATTATATAAAGTCATTGGCATCTCCTGGATTGTTTATTGACATATGTGTAAATGAAAAGTGGATGTAGAGATTAAAAGATTTAGCCTATTTTAAATATGTTAAGGTTTAACATAAACCTTATTATGTTTTCCATTTTTTGTGTTAATTAAATGGCCTTCCCCAACCTGTATTTTGTATCTATTATTTTAAATTTCAACTGGTGGTAGGAATACAATATTCTGATTGGAATAATAAAAAACCCTATATAGTTAGAATAATCAATCAAATAAGGATGACCACTCTGAATAAAAATTAGAAGTTTCCTATCCTAGTTCACTACCAAATACTTGCACCTAAAAATTGGATTCAGCTTTGCCCTTGAGGTTTGTATCCATGCCTTCAATAATCTCAAAAAGTGACTTCTGCTAAAATATCTTCAGTATATCTAACAGCTTTGGCTACAAAGTTCCATTCTGGGCCAGTACAAAAAGGGGAAGGGGCTCCACAAGGATTACAGGATGTCCACACACTGTCATAACTACCCACAGCTTAGCAGCTTTTCCAAATTTCAGAATCCAGTCATTTCAAGACTTGCTTGTGAAATGGGAAATGTAATTACAAAATCGAAAGAAACAAAAGTTTTGCCTAAACCCTACTGTGCTCTATTTCTAACAGATTTTTTTTTTCCAGAAAACATTCATCTTGCATGGCACCCCTTTCTTAGTCCTTTTGTTCATTGATGGTACTTTGACATAAAAGTGGCTGACCAGATTTGCAGTGAGAATTAGCACAAGGTTAAGAGGAGAACCAGAGCTCCAGAGCCATACTGCCACTATTACCACTGCTCCTGCTGCTGCTGGGAAGCTGTGGGGCAGTATTTGGAGTTTCAGGGCTACTCCAGAAATTATGCCACAATATGGAACTTCCTTTGCTGCCAGAACATGTACTTAAAATGCAAATGATGATGATGATGATGACGATAATAATAATAATAATAAATAATTATTCTGATTGATATGCTCAGGTTTTGAGAATCCCATAATATTTTTACTCTGAAAATAATTAGAAAGTGAGGACTCCTGATCAACTCAGTCTGAAGAGCTGATTCTCACTAATCTAAGTACAAATAAAAGGAGCATACAAAATCGCTTAATCACCAGTGATGTGACTGCAGTTGCCCATCTCTGCCTCAGTGTCACTCTACAAAGGATCCTTTTATAATGTGCTCTTCAAAAATCAGAGGGAAATCATTAAATAGACACACACACACAGACACACACGCAGCAGTGATACATGGATTACTGGGTTTTTTGCATTTGAACATGTTCTGTGCTCAATCTAACCTGTAAACAATCCAAAGTCCTCTAAACTCCAACAGGGTGGGTTTTTGCAGTCTGCTTTCATTTAGCAATAGATCTCTTACAGTAATTGTTACTAATTTCTTTGTTCTGTACATAAATACTTTAATACTTACAAATGAGGCAACAAAGAAAACCAATTTGACATTTAATGTTCCACACAGAAATCACAGACACGCTGTCAAGGAATTAATTAAAATTACAGTTACATGATAATGACACCAACAATAAACACTCATATACAGGTAATAAATTAACTCATTAATTCAGCCACAACACAGTTGTAAATAACTATATAAAAATAGCAAACATTTTATATCAGAGCTATAAATGTTCCCTGTTTTTAATTCTGGGTTTGTTTCTTTGGTTGTTTCCAAATAATTAGTCTTTAATGGGATGTTAAAATGTAAATTTATTAAAGAATCTGTAATAAATTAGTTGGAAACTTCCTAAAAACACTTCAAAAGGTTTCACAGGCTTTTTCAAGGTCTGTCTTACTCATGAAAACAAATTAAAAAAAAATAAAATAAAGCATTTGATGTGCATGTTTACATATAAATATTTATATATATAGAATGCATATATATAAAAATATAGGGGCACACACAAATTACAGATGTGTATACCTGCAGGGTCAAATGTCTTTCTGCCAAACGCATTTCACCGAGGGATGCAAGAACAACAAATCCTTCAAAACACTTTTAGGAAAAAATAGGCTGCGTCTGTGAACTGTATTAATTCTAATTAGCAGTAATTCTCCAGTTTCTCTCAGAAACTGTGGGGCTGCACGGCAGCCCTTTGCAGGCAAAACCCCCAGCAGATCCCTGATACCAGCTTGGCCCAGGGAGAACACCCCCAAAGCATCTGGTGTCATTTTGGGCTGCAGCGTCTTTCTGTCAGAAAGAAACCCCAGCAATCCATCCTTACGAGACACGACTCAGCAGGTCCAAGGACATCTGCCCTTCACCCAGTGGCACATAAACACCTGATTTTGTTTCTCTTGGAGCTGTTTCCATGGCACAGTTTTGGAAGACAGACCTGAGCGGTGTATGCAAGTGCCGCAGGTATCCTGCTGCTAAAGCTGGTGACTTTTCCTGCTGCTGATAAAGAAGTATCACCCACAAGCCCACACAGGACCTGGGTGTTTTATAATCTGATCATTTTAATCCTGCAGCGTTTTCAGTAAGATGGATACTGTAGGCATGATGTGATTTTGATTTTCTGATCCAGTCTTTGGTAGGGAACTTAATCAGAGATTTCACTACAGAACAGAGCAGGATGACATCTGCAGTGGCAAAACCCATGGCATGCTCCCAAGGTACCAGTCAGGAATGGTTTTACTCCCCACATACTTATTCATTACAAATGACTCACTGGGTGTTTAAAATGGTATCTAAAATGAAGCAGGATATCACTAAGCCATATAAGCGAGATTTAGATTGTCCAGTATCTTTCAATGTAGACAATAAATTTCTTGAAACAACCTGCCCTAGTTTATGCTTAATGTTAAAATAGGCCTGTTAAAATGTTAAAATAAAGCAATTATTCAAAATTTAATATTTGGTGCACATATACAGTTTCTCCACAAATATCTTATTTCCCACCTCATAGTAAAAGCGTGCTAGTCCTTAGTAGGACTGACACATTCTTCACTGAAACCACAACCAACTTTTTTCAGTTGTTATTAATCCATAAATTGTCCAGGCTATGCTTTCCTCATAACAAAATGTATTCTGAGCAAGTTAACTATCTCAAACTGCAAAATATGAGCTAGTTTATTGCCATTTCTGTGATAAGTATAGAAATCATTTTGGTACTCGTGAGTTTGGTAGAACAGGTTCATTACAAGAATAGTAAAGTGCACAGCAAGAAAGGATGTGCCATTCTTCCCCTGGGCCCTGTTCTGAAAAACTCTCCACTGGATGGTCATAAAGTATTCCAAGGGCTTTTAAACACAAACAAAAATTAGATTCTGCTTAAAATTACAGTTACTTTGGCCACCTTGACTGTGTGTTTATTTAATAAAAATGTATCTCAAAACCAATAGCGTATTGTTTTTAATACTAAGCTTGCCATTTCATTGGCAAGAATGACAAGACCATATGAGCAGTAAATTTACATGTATGTCCTGTGTCCAACAATGGCAACATCCTTTACAAAAATTGCAAAGTTCTCAAAGTCATCAGTTACAGATGAATTGGTATCTGGCTTTTTTGCAGCTTTTTTTCCCTCTGAGTATCTCAAGAGGTAACTGTACCAGCTAGAATATAAAGTACATTCCAATTGTTTGCCCATCTAAACATGCCATTGTACCAGGCCAACACGCAATAGTATATGTGTGCGCAACTGTAGGTACAGGGGTGATTTTTTGCCATTTGTTTGAAAAAGTATTCTAAAACGAATGTATTTTCAGGGAAAAAAACCCCCAAAATGGTATCAGAAGGATAAAGAACAATTTTCAAGCTACGCAGCTGATTTTCTATTGATCGATAAGGCTAAATTGATTTCTCTAAATTGAGGAATTTGCCAGTGAATTCTCTTTACGTGCTCTCCTGATGGAGGCGATGTGAGGGGAAATCCTAAAAACGACACTGATGCCTTTTTTTCCATAGCAGGGGAAGGGAAACAGTGAGCCAAGCCAGGCTGACGGGCTCCCTCCGAATTTGCTATTTCAGGTGAAGGGAACCAATGAGCTGGATAGGCCTTAACATAATATTGTCCCAGAGTAGCAGAGAGGGGATCATTAAAGACAAGATGGGCCTTGGCGTAGTTTTTGCCAACCCTGTGAAAATACATTTGGCGTTACTTGTGGTGAGACAGGAACTAACCAAAAAGCTGATTTTGCATAATTTCAAGGCCCGGGAATATCTACAAACTGCAGCAGAACTGCTGAACTAACAAATGGCTGATTTAACACAATAAATAGCACATAAGAAAAATAATGCAGGAACAGCATCGTTAGGACAGCTGCAGAATGAGGGGGAGAGGAACTGTTTGAAAGGAACGTTGCCTTTGGAATATGGGATTCAAATATCAATACGGAATATTGAAATGGGAAAATGTGGGAGTTGGTTTCAGGAAAGTAATTTTCCAAAGAAACCAAAAAAACCTCTGTCCTGGGAAAGGGACTCAGCACAAACAGTGAGCTGTCAGGCTGGAAAACTGAGGAAGAAGGGAGGAGAAAGCCAGAGGTTATGGACTCTGGAGGGGGTGAAGGAAAACTCAGAAAAACACCAAGGTGGGACCAGCAGAAGCAGAGCAGCATTAAAACCCCTCGCTGGTAGGAAACAAGGCCATGGAAGCAATACCTTCTTCAGGAGCAGTGTGATGTGAGTTTGGAGCCCTGAGCGGTGAGCGTGGACACCCAGGACCAACAGCAGGCCCTGCTGGGCTGGGACAGCCCAAGGATTTGGGAATGCTCATCACAACCACCACTGTGCCTTTCACATGGCTGTGGCTGGATGCTGAGCAGTTTGCTACAGCTGCCCATTACCATCATCATCGTCATTAGGGTTCTCTCGTGAGGCTATTTGAGCCATCCACTGCCAGTGCCTTAATTATCTCAGTATCCTAATTGTCTGTTGTTATTGATCACTTACGGCTTATCCGTCACACAGTTAAATATTGATAAATCATGGTTGCATTTGCCTTGCTTAAATTTATACAAGCTATTAATCAGTGTAAGTTTTTAAAAGCTCTCCTATATATTTAACGTAGTCACAGTCTCTTTGTTAGATGTTGGCCAATCCTTTCTTTCTCCATTTAGAGGTCAAATTAGGCAAAGCCATTTGCCCCCGTGTATGGAAATCAACCCACACAGATGCTCTTTAGAAAAAAGATCCATTCCCAGCTGAAGAGGCTGTGATCAAAATTAGAGCTCATTTAGGAGCCCCAGAAAGGGAAAGAAAGTGTGAAATACAACAACTGCGGGAGTCACTGTGTATTTCTCAAAGCTCTGGTCCCGCTGAGCACGCAGTGAGTCCGAGTTCAGCCCCCATTCCCCACTCACTGTGTCCGCGGGCAGGATGGGAGGTGGGACTGAGTCTGCAAAATGAGGGCTGAGAGGAAGGCGTTGTTTCAATTTCTGTCATTGTCTCTCTCGATCCCATTCTGTTTTAGTTGGTAATATACTAATTTTCCTCAAGCTGAGTCTGTTTTGTGCGCGACAATCACACTTGGGTGATCTCCCTGTCTGTATCTTGACGCACAGATTTTTCACCTCACTCTCCCTGTGATGAGGGGAGACCTCACTGGGGCCTGCGTCTTCCTCACGAGGGGAGGAGGAGGAGGGACAGGCTGATCTCTGCTCCGTGGTGACAGTGACAGAGCCTGAGCGAACGGCCTGAAGTTGTGTCACGGGAGGTTTAGGCTGGGTGTTGGGAGAAGGGTTTTCACCCAGACGGTGGCTGGGCACTGAACAGGCTCCCCAGGGAGGTCACCACAGCCCCAAGCCGGACGGAGGCCAGGGAGTGTTGGGACAAGGCTCTCAGGCACAGGGTTGTGAGTGATTTCTGGGGTTGTTCTCTGCAGAGCCAGACTTGATCCTCGTGGGCCCCTTCCAGCTCGGGATATTCTGTGGTTCTGTGATTCCACCTCATCCTGCGGATGAGGGGGAGGGCTGGATATTGGACCACAGCTCAAGGCCAACCCGCCCCCAAAAACACGCAGAGCAGAGATGCAGTGAGAGTGTTCTGCTGCTGTGACTGTGAAGGGAAGGCTTGGATGAGACACAGCCATCACTTTGAGCCAGGGAGACAAGCTCACTGTAACAACTAACCTTCCCCCACTGGCTGACAATGAATCCATCCAATACTTCAGCTAAAAGAAGGAAGAATTTTATTTCCACTCACAGGAAATTCTACTGCGAAAGTGTGACTACTTTTCTGGAAAAAAATCCTTTGAACTGTTAGACTACTTTTTCCACATTTGCATCCAAACCAATTTCCTTTAGGACAGGAAATCTTGGAACTACAACAAAGAGAAATCAGAGAGTTTTTTAATAGTCTACCACTTAGAACAGCTGTATAATATTAAGTACAATTGACACAAAGCATGTCTTGAGAGCAGCTGAAAACACTCAGTGCACAGAAAATGCCACTTTTCTGTCATGCCTTGGTCTCTTTTTTTTTTTTTTTAAATTTGCTTTCAGTCTGCCCGGATGAACTAATGAGGAGAAAGATTAGAAAAAAACCTGACCTGGTTTGTGGTTTGGTTGGGCTCTTTTCATTTTCAAAAATTGCCCTGTACTTGTGTTATTCCACCAGCCAGCCCTGACTTGCCTGGAAGCTGCTCACTAAGGACCAAATTCCCTCAATAAGTAGCACAGCCCTCACATAATGTGCAAGGCACTCTTGCAGCCATGGTGACAGAGGGCAGCAGCTGAAGATTCCAGGGAATTAACATTCTTTTTAGCCCGTGTTTAACTCAATTCATCTCTTCTCTGAATGCTACAGGTGAGAACTACAAGCAAGGCATGAGGTGGGGTTCTCTGATCAACAGAGGAAGTCCTGTCATTAAAGGCCACTGGAATCACTGACTCCCTCCCTGCAGAGTTCCAAGTGGAACTTCATTAAAACTGCAGCTTTCACTACCTTGGCTGGAAATTACAACGCAGGGTTTATTACCTTCTGTAGTCCTCTGATGTACATTTCACTTATCATAGATTATGGATTAATAGAGGCATGGTTTTAGATAAAGGGATGGAAGGTAAATGTCAGCAGATGATAATATTCTCTGTATCAACATAACTTCTCATGTTGACTCTGTAGAACCTTCCCTTGAGGCTCAATCTGGCAGTTCGTGATTTATGGAACAGTTTTAGTTGCATATTTGATAATCAACTAACCCAATTACTTCAGTCATTATCAATCTTCTTGATAATTTTGGTTTCATTCCAGTGCCTATTGGTGCCTATGAGAAGGCTCTGTTGCTATCAAGGGAAAGTAGGTCATGTTTCAATCTGACTGGGCTGCAGTACCTGTCACTGCATCATCTTCAAGAAGCAGAAAGTTCTCAGCACTAGAAAACTAAGAACGGAGTCTTTAGTCTGTGTTTTGGGGCTTTTGTTTGTTTGCTTTCTTTTCCCCCCTCCAGACAGCCCCAAGTGATGAGCCTGTTGAAACCTGGCCCATCTAATAATCTTTCTGGCCATCTGACTATTTATCATGGCACTCGGTCTCCAGGATGGGCTTGAATTCAAGTTTCCTAAACCTGACAATTTTATTCTAGTTTCTGCAAATAATAATAACAGCAACGAATTTTTTTTTTTTTTGTATAACTTATTACCATTGTTAGGCTTTGTGTCTATGCTGCTTTTAAAAAAATGCATCTTTTCATGTCTTTCTTATTTTTATATTAACAATTTCTTCTTTTACCAGATGCAAACCATTTGATGTTGCTAAGCTTGCGCACAGCCATTGTTATTGTTATCAGTATTAGTAATGGAATCATTATCATTCTCATCACTAAAAGCGAGCTCATTATCTGATAAGTCAAAATTTCCTCCCAAAGATCTTGAGGTATTTTATTTTCCTCATTTATATTCTCAGAAGTCATTTCTTCCTCACTCGCTGGAGATGAAAATGCACCCTCCATAAATAAGCTGCCATTCTGCTCATTATGCAGCTTTGATTATTAATTTTTCTCATCTCCTTTGCAGCCCAAGAGTGATTGCATCTTTTGCTGGTTTGTGGCTCCCAAAGGATTTCCTGAGAAAAGCAGCTATTGGGGTTAAGTTGTGGTTACGTGGGTTTGTGACAATGCTGCCCCAGCTCCTGAAACCCAAGGGCACTGGCAAGACTGACAGCTGAGCCAAGATCCCGGGGAAGAATTGATAATAAAGGCACCAGTCAGGAGCTGGCCTTTCCCCAGGGCAAAAGGAAGGGTTCCCCTCTTCTCACAGGGGCAGACTCTTGGAGTTTTCCACAGGCCAGGAGTTGGACTTTGATGATCCTTGTGCACCCCTCCAACTCAGAGTATTTTAAGGCTTTGTGGTTCTCCCACTGGCCAGGTGAGCAGCAACAGCTCAGACCAGCTTTTCAATATTCCCTCCCACTGTGCAAGCGGGTGGCTCTTCTGTAAACCCCTGTTCTGCACAAATATCTCCTAAATTCTTCTCCTGTGCAGAACAGCAGCTCCAAGGCTGTTCCTGATCCTCACCAGCCAATTGTTCCAGTGTAGAATATTGACTGTCTTCACATCTGTCTGCAGGGTGAGGTTACAGTTTGACTTTCTCTCATCAGGTTTTGTTTCATCGCTCTCTAATTTCTTCTTGACACTGCACAGACGATGAGATTTTGGGGTTTTTTATCCTCAGATCTGCTTCTTTGACATGGGAACCCTTTTCTCCTACACTCTTATGATATGCCACTTCATTGTGTACCTGGGGTCAAGAACAGACTTGTCCAACAAGAAGTGCCAGCACATGGAGAGCAGGATATTTGGGAGTAAAATATAATCAGTCTAGGGCATGGGGGGTTTGTTTTGGTTTTGTTGCTCTGTTTTTGTTCTGCTTTTCACTCACAAAGAAATATTTCTGATCATGTGGTACAGAAAACTACCTGATGTGTGAGCTGTAAGTGGCCTTTTAAAATTCAATTAACTTTGTCTAATGGGTTTCATGCATTTGTAATATCAAGGAGTCACATTACTGAAAATTAGTTTCAGTAATGTTCTTCTGATATTACTGCACAGCTATTTGTTGCCAAATGGAAAGAAAGCTAATTACTGGACTTAGTTTCTCACACAGATATTGCTTTACCCATCTTCCCTCACACAACATAAAATTATGTATTCATGCATGCAACTAAATAATATTTTTAATCTGAGATCATCTTGACCCCTTTAGAAAACTGAGATCTTCTGTTTGTTTAGTCACGAACTTTCACAGCCAGTGAAACTATTTAGATTCTTGATTTCCATTTACTTTGCAGAGTTCAAATTCTCTTTTTTTTTACTCAGATTATGCCTGGAGAGAGGCATACCGATGATGCTTTGGTCTACACCATCCTGACATCAGCCACCTAACCGGGCCGTGGCACTAAGCAGATCTTTCTAACAGCTTTATATCAAGAACTCACCATTTCTTCCCAATTTACTGGGCAAAGACCACTTAATAATTAATTCAGCCAGACTTCTGGAGGAGAAATCCAGATTGAAGCCATGTTTTGAAAGCTTTCAACTTTGCTTCTTCCTAGAAATACTACAAATATTGAAAGGATCTGGAATTTTTGTGCAGATTTTACAGGTCATTATTCAATTTGGAAAAAAACGTGGCTTTAAAATGTCACACAAGTATTTTGCCAACAACAGAAATGTCAGCACTATATAATAAACTTGATAAAAATAGATTTAATGCATGGGAACAGAATGAATCCATTTCAAGGCCACTGTTCCAGTAGAAAGACGGAAAGCAAGGAGTGATAATTTTTAAGGATACATGGCAAATATGTTTCATCATCACTACACTGACTGCACCAAACCTGGAAAGAGCATTGCGTTTTGTCTAATGGGAATTCACATTTTCTCTGCATTTTGCTATTAATTGCAGGCTGGTCAAAACTAAAAAAGAAAAAACTACAGCAATTTAACTTTGAATTTATACGTACTTTAAGTAGAGAGAGTGCACTCAGAATGTTATCAATCTGGGTTCATTTCAGACAGAGCTGTAGCATTTTATAGATTTTCCATAAAACAAATCGTATTTTATATATAAATATATAACTTTTGCAGTACTTATCTATTTTTCTGTAATGATCAACCCAGAGAGCAAACTATGCTGGCTAGATACATTGCATGAAAAAAATCAGAAACAACAACAACAAAAAAACCCCAAACCAAACAAAGCCTTTTTCTTTTAATTGTTCTCTCACCTTAATGTTCTGATTTCTCTGATACCTAGTAGAGAAACTGGTTTCTAACTTTTAATTTTACATTAAATTTAATACTACATTAATATTACAGTTAAAGCACCAACCAATAAACAAACACCACCTTGCATTTATACATTTTAATGACTTACACGGGAAAAAGTTATGGAAAACTTCAAAACTTTAAACTAACTAAATGTACATATTTGTCATGAAAAGCAACTCCAATAAAGCGTCATCAGCCAGTTCTTCCCTGGAATTTGGATGACTTAACCCAAGTCAGCTGATGTTTTTTCCCCCACTTACATTCATTGACACCTCAGTCCTTGTGAGGTCAGAAAATATTTAATGTGACAAAGAAATTTCAATAAGAAATTAAGCACAGAGAAAATTATAATTTTTGATTACTTATCCACAACGATGAAGAAATTAATCCAAGCTAATTATTTCCCCTTTCATTTTAACTGAGATAGACCAAAACAAATTCCCAGTGTTCCTACTTATATTGTGATTATGGATTGCAAAAAGTTCCCACCTGCATATACTCACAGCATGGTTTAAGAAATACAAAAATGCCTTATTTGTTATCAACTGGATCCCCTGCAGGTGATTGAAGAGTTCTTGAAAATACGAAATTTAGAGACCTTTAAGACTGATGTCTTTACAATAAAAACATTGATATATTTCCTAAATAATTTCAATAAACAACGTCAGAAGATTACAAACATTCTTCCCCTAACAGTGGCAATATAGCTTTAGCAGAATACAAGTATTTTAGTTATGTGATATTCTTTTGCTGGTGCAACATGGGAGATCTTTTACTTATTTATTTGAGTTAGAGATTGCACAGAAGAATTCTTAAAAACAGACAGAGGTTTTGTTAGAGTTATTGAACTTACCACAGGGAACAATATGATAAAAACTCTGAGGCAGGCACAGGAGACATTGCTCTATTTTATTTGCCACAGCCACAGTATGGATATGAGTCTATTACCTTTTGGGAGAAAATTTGAAAAATATGATACCTTCATAACACAGGGAGGTGGTGGAGCCACCACCCCTGGAAGTGTTCAAGAAACGACTGGATGTGAAATGACTGGGTTCTATGATTAATGAAGATAATTCATAAACTGTGCAGAAAAGGATTTCCTTACCACTTGTAGCAAGAGCTCCAAGTCAACTAGGATAAAAAATGTAAACCCCAAATATTCATGCCAAGCAAAACAGTAAAGCAATTGTAAGAGTTCACAGTTTCACCTGCAAGACAGAGAAATACAACCATGGCGAGCATGGCAGAGGAACCTCAACTCAGCAAAAATGCAATAGTTCCCCTGTGGAAGAACCACACCAACAAAAACTGTGAGCATTCCCACAGTGGACTAGGATTGTTGTGGGCAACACTTTGCTTTGCTCTTTTCCTCAGGCTCTGCGGAGTGTCTCAGTAACTCCGTGGTTACCTGGGGGCTCTGGCTTTGAGGGCAGAGCACAGCAGGCACCTTCCTGCTGGTTTAAAGAGCTTCTTTACCTTCCACAGGCCATCCTGGCTCATGCAGAAAAGCAGTTTTCTACTGAATGCAACAGTGGACTGTAGATCTTGGAGGGTTTTTCTCCTGAGTTCTCCTGAACAGCTCTGGGCGTTGTATTAATGCTTACTTTCCCCGTACATACATTGGAAAAATAATCCTTACTGCATAAGATAAAGCACTTAGCCAAGCTAAAATCCTGAACAGATCTTTGCAGCCTTCCAGCTCCTCCAGATATTATCCCTCTGTGCTCTTCCTGTTCTGCTTTGATATATGATGCTGCTCAAGTTTCAGACTTTCAAGTATCATTGATAGATTCAACCACTTTTATTTTTTAAATGGCTTTTCTGTCCTTCGTTTAGAGGGAAAAAAAAAAAATCTTGTAACATTCAACACGTGCTAGAATTGCCAGGAGATGAATTGTCTTTGATTTTAAATGTGTATTAATGGGTCAATATTCTCCTTTCTTGCTATATACAGATCTCTCATTAATTATATTGTCACTATAGCTGCAGAATGAATTTGACCTTATTCTTTGAGCACCATGTTTTAGTATTAATAGTTTTTGTTCTTAACAGCAATTGGGAAATACAGCCAGACATGGTGATTGATATATTCCCATCTTTATAGCAGGGTTCTACTCATTCAAAAGATGCAATATGGAAGAGGGAATCAATAACAATTTCTTCCTTTCTTTTTTTTTTTTTAAAACCAAATCAATTAATTATGTGCTTGGTGCTGGGTTTATATATAAATTTATATATATATAAATTTATATATATATATATATATAAAATTTAATACTGACTTGTAGAACTGATTTCCTCTATGTCTCAAATGCAATAGAAAAGACTTGAATTTGAACCATCATGCATCTCTGGTCTGGGGTTATCAGCACAGGCATTTGCTTGATTCGGAGTCTTTTTTTAATAAAGCGATAAAGTAAATATATAGCTAAACAGGTCCAAGTAAGAAAATGTATCAATTTAAAGGGTAAATTTTTTAGGAAGCATAATGTCTTCAATTCTAAGCAAACACAGCTTTGGTCTAAAATCCCAGTGTGAAAAAATAGCACAAATTAACTCATTTTAGTTAGTCAGTGAAATATTTTTATCAGGAAGAAAGAGAGCACAATAGGAATATTCTGAAGTGGATAAAATATGAATTAACTGGAATGAAAACACACATTTGCTCAGGTATTACAGCCCTGGTTCACCAAGACATTCCCAGGCATTGATGAAAAGAATACCACAAGAAGGGCTTTAGGCTGGAGAAAATAATCATGAGGTAATAAAGTTTAACTAGACAATGTTACAGAAATGTTTTATTCAGGCAAACCCAATAGAGTTTTATCAGGAATTTCATTCAAGCTGGATAATAATATCAGTGTTACACTTCATTTGAATGGGAAAGAAAGAGAAAAGAAACAAGGGAAGGTGTCACTGGAACAGTGTCAGTCCCACAGTGTCCTTGGAAGAAATTAGGAATCTTCTGCAGGAATTTCAATGCCACCAGAAGAGAAATCTGTGCAGAACGAGTTACCACACAGAGAAACAAACAGCCTAACTTTGTGCAATTTATTTATCTCTCCTGCTTAAAACAAAGCAGAATTCAGGGTAAGTTTAGGATCTGTACAAAGGGGCAGTCATGCAGGAAGACATACAGCACTCCAATCTAAGGCTCAAGGCTTCAGAGAAACTGCTTTCTCTCCAAGAGTGAGTCCTGCTGGCTATTTCCTGCTGTGGCAAAATCAGTGTGTTGCTCTCTTATCCCACATTCTTTAGGAATTGCTAAATGACTGTGTTAGTACTGGGAGCCACTGCCCTTCTCTTCCTTTAGGGTCATTATGTGTAGAGGAAATCATGACTGGCAGGGCAGAAGAATCTAAATGGAACAGAAACACAGTATTTTTGTTGTGTCTGTGTGGTACTTGGAGTAGTCGGCAGGCTGAATTTATCTTTAAAACTATTAAATTGATTAAAATGTTTATTCCTATAAGAAAATACAGCTCATGTTCTTTTTAAGAACTGTGATATAAGAAAACAGCACCACATGCCTTGAGCTAATGTATTTCTGATTTATGCTATTGTCTAAAGCACAATCAGAGAGCAAAAAATGAGACATTTTAAGGCTGCTGAGCACTGGAGATGTGCAAACAGCTCTAGGTTATTTAGCACAGTTTTCTAGATTGATATGTAGGGGAAACACACAGCTCAAGGAGTCTGCAGCTCCCACTCATAATCATAACATTTGGTGGGCTACTCTGAAATCTAAAAAGCCAAAACCAAAGTGAAGTCTCACCAAACCCCTCGGTGAACAACCCCCTGCCTGCTGCCTTAAAGTCTGTTTCTTTTCTAAAGTACAATTGTCTTTTGCTTGCATTTGTGTGCAGGTTCATTGATGTATGAAATGCTGATTTCAGCTACTTTCACTATTAAGCGTTTCCATCTCTGTTACTTAAAAACAAATAGAAGAATTCCAAAGGTTTCGTTGTGTTAGCACCCTCCGTGCGTTTCAGTTTCACATGTTGATAAAGGCCCTCAATCACCCTGAGAACTGCAAAGAAGCTGAAAATTTTACCAAATGGAATCAAGATCAATTCTGACAAATTGCTTTAGTTTGCTTAATTTACGAATAAAGGCATTTATTAGACTTAAGAATAAGTAGACGCTTATTTGAATAATGCTATGTCCTGAGGACACTTAAGCACATGGAAAAATTTAAATTCGTTTGAAGGATCTGCTTTACCTTACCTGGAGTGGGGTAGCATTTCCTCTTATAATTGTTCCACAACAAACGTTGCCAGGGCTGCAACAGAACATGAGGAAGATTTTGTTCTCTTTTATGAGGAAAGGCTTGGCAAGGGTCAGATGCTGCTGGGAGCATGGATACCCAGCTGGGAGATGAAATACTCTTGCATTTTGTGCTATTTAACAAAACAGTGACCTGTCCTAAAGATGCTGCCCTCAGGGACACTTCAGGAAGGAACAGGTACATTGAAATGAAATTCCAGTGGTAACACAGGCAAAAACATTAACTGTAAATCAAGGAACCTGTGTGGTCCAGCCTGCCAGGGGGTCTGACTGGTCTGAGATTTCAGGCCATCTTACCAGATTTATGAAATGAGTGGGTACAGAGTCTGACGTGCCCTCTTTGATCCATTAAAATACTCAGGCACATGATTTTCAACTTTAGAGGTCCAAGTGTCCTCTTTCAGATTCAGATTCATCCCTGATGGTACAAACTCCAGTCATTCTGCTGACTTGTAGAGCCTTTTCCATTTGCTCTATTCTAAGTGGAGTGACTGTGACTTTAAACTAGTGTAATTGGGAGTAAAACTTGGGTTTTTAAGTCTACTTCTATTTTTAAAATCTTCTCTGTCAAGTTTCATGAGGTCAGATGTGAAGATGAATTTGTTGTTTAAGCTTCTTCCTCCTGCAGGCAAAAAGCTTAATCATTTTTTTTCTAGTGACCTTGTCTTGTCTAAAGATGAGTCAATGAATCAAGTTATGAATGATATATCATGAATAAATGATTTATGCCGGGTCAGATCAAATATGATGTATTACTTAGGTCCTTGAGTATTATTGCATATAAAGATTTATCCAAAGTGTCATACAATTGGTCAGGGAGAAAATTCTTAAGTCTTTTTACATCCTCTTGGAAAAAAAACCAACACGATAAACCCTCCAGTATAAAACTGTTCTCTGACTAGAGAAATCTCTTTTGGCAAAACATCTCTGTCTTTGACAAAGGCATAAGAAAGAGAGTCCAGCAGTCACAGCTCTCTGCTGGAATGCAGGAGCCCCCAGGCATCCCTGAATTTCTTTTTCTTAGCAATCTCTCTTTGCCTTAGTCCCGCTATCTCCAGCAGAGGAAAACAGAAAACCTCTTTAGGTCGTAAGGGTGCTGTGACACTGGCCAGCTGAGAGCCCCCAGGGCCATCATACAACACAGCAATTTATCTCATGTAAAACTGACAAGAGTGAGCTTTTCCCTCATAAATTTACTTACGGGTTCAGAACAACTTCCTGCCTCAGCCTTCATTATATTGATTACTCATCACAGATTCCTAACAGTGTTGGAATGACAAACACCTCCTGCGACACGTTTCTCCAAAAAGGATTGCATTGCAGCAGTAGCCAGTGCCCCCTCTTAAGAGATTTTATTAAAGTAATTACAAACTTGGAAATAGTTCCTTACGTGGGCTGGGCTGGAGATCCCTGGAGTGCGTTGGCTGAGGCCTGGCCATAACTCTGCAAAGACACTGGCGCAGAAAAGCTATTAAAAAAACTTACTAAAATACTGTGATGGAAACAAGTGTTCCATTAGCCCTCTCGACTTGCTGCTGTTCCCATTCTTGCTCTGTAAATCTGATGCTTTATGCTTTCTCTTTCCCAATGTACTTAACTCTCCTTCCCAGTTATCACTACTAATTCCAGCACGACCAGTACTGGGAAGGACCTTCTAACCACACCAGGATCACACCTGATGATATCACCTGTTCTATGTCTACTTAGTGAGTTACCCATCATGGTCAGTTATTTATTTACATTTATTATACAATTATAAAGTGATGGGCACCAGCACATGCAATCTGAAGCAAATTAATCTGTTCTGAAAAGGCTTTTTTCTCAAAAATGCTAATAGATGACAGAAAAGTTGGGTAAATGCAATTATTCTGAGAAGAAGGGGTTTGTCTTAACCTGACCAGTTTGTGATTGCACATGGATGGTGAAGGCCTCATGGAAGGAAGAGCAAAAAACATGAGAAATGAATCATCCGTCAAATATTTTGCACTGTATTGTGACCAGAAATAAGTACCTGCAGTCAGTTTACAAAGCTGCATCAAATGGCACAGCCTTGAACCAATTCCTTGGATGGCCAGCAAAGTAAGTGAGGCAGAATTCAGCCAATCCAGATATGCACAGTTAGGAGGTACAAAGCTGGTTTAAAAAAACTCCCATGATTGTGCAACCAGTCACTGCAAATTGTTACCACTAAATCTAAGAATGAAGCATCAGCGAAGTGTGCCATGGAACATCAAGTTAAATTCTTCATAAATTAATAAAAATGTTACATGCCACGAATTTATGCATTGGATTTTCTCACCGTAAAAAGAATTGTTTTAAAAGATGCCTTTTTATTTCAACTGCTACCTTCCCTGCTATTTCATAATAGTGAATGGTAATGAAGTTGTCATTTTACATACAGGGTAATAAATTTCCTTGCTATGAACACAGGGCTATTGCTCACTCACAGGGCCCTGATCATGTGGTGCTAGGAGAGCGTGACAAGTGCTTTATGAATGGCACAGTCCTGCAAGTGAACTCAGTCAGTGCTCATTAGAGGGTCATCCTCCCAGAATTTGAAAAAGTGAACTTCATGCGTGGGGGTATTCTCTAATTTTTCACACTCGCTGTAAAAGCAACATCTGCACATCAAGGTCTCCCAGGACAGTTCTGCATCTTCATTTCAGTTAAAGCAGTGATCTTTCATTTCAGGAAAAGCAGTGACACATGACATATGTGGAAACTTACTCACATAATTTGACCATCTTTCATAGCAGTCCCACACTGACAAACACCTGCCTGTGACCCCAGCTGGAGACAAATCCACCCGTCTGAATTCCTGCACTGATTTCCTCTGATTATTCAGAGGAAAAACACAGAATTACTGTTAGAAATGTCAACTTGTTTGTGATAGATGCAGATGGCCCTATTCCAGTCTGGAATGTAACAGCTCATTTCTGATGGGCATTATACATTTCAGTGTCTTAACAATCACAGGGCAGTGACCTTCTCTCGCATTACAACCTGCACACATCCACGCAGCTTGGACTGAGAGCAGTTTTTAAACCTAAGTCTCTTCCTGTGTGCTATGTAACAATCTCCATAGGTTTATACTAGCAAAGAAAAAGCTTTTCTCACTCATTTTTACTCTTCAATATTGACATATTTATCCACTTTCTTTCACTCCAGATACCAGTTCTTAAACTTTCATTCCAAACTGCATAACCACATGAACACTTCTGCTGTTTTATATTTTATATTCCTGTATTTTCAGCTTTCATAACTCATTTCTGCCTATTCTTTCCCCCTCATGCAGAAGATACACAGTTCTGATGGGGTCCTGTGCTCATCATCTTCCTCTCCCAGCAGAGCTAGGGGACACAGGACACTGTATGAAACCGATTTCTAATATACAAAGGAAAAGCAGGTAACTGCGCAAGGGAGCAGTCCAATTTTAAGTTCAATGCTTGCTGTTAAAGCAACAGCTGTTCAAAGGAAAAAGGCATCTTTTTTGGGCAGGAAAACTAACCCTCGACCCAATGGGGGAATTCCTCTCTGGCACACCACTGACCTCACTCAAATACAGCAGACAGGAGTTGGAGGCAGTGAGTAGAAACCTTACTGGATTCCTCTCCAAGTGAGAGAGTCAAGCAGTGTCAGAAATGCTTCCCTTGGTGTGAGCTGAGCTCCAAGCAGTGATCAGCCCTTCCCCTGATGTGAGCTGACAGCCCCAAGGAGTGATCTGGTGTGGAACAGGAGACGCAGCCCCAAGCCTCTGCACCCGGAGCAGGCCCAGCAGCACAGACACTCAGCTGGGTAGAAATGAGGTCAATGGTCTCTTCGAGGTCACTGTACTGAGAGAAACCTTTGCTTTCCTGCCTTTGGGCATCTGCATCAGCAAAGGCTTCAAGGCTTTTTAAGTTCAGGGATTCACACCCAGCTTAGCTGGGAGCATCCATTCCTACTCTCACCTTCTGGAAGGAAGTGGTGATCCAGTTTGCACCAAGTATCCCAAAATCCATGTGGCTCCCAGCACCTCTCTCATTTGGTGGCATGAACTGCTGGAGCTGGTCTGCAGTGCACTCAGAGCAGATTCAGAGCTGGGCAAACAGGCACTAGAGCTGTCTGGGAGAGAGGCAATCCTCCGCCCTGTTCTCCTGCCTGGGAGAGAGGCGATCCTCCGCCCTGCACTTCCTGGCGCATCAGGACTGCCCTACCAACACTGCCTCCCGCAGTGCCCACCCAATTCTGGCACTTGGGACTTCCAACCCACTGCTGGTCCCAGCAGAGCCTGGCCAGAATCTGTTTCCACTCCAGTGCTCATCAGCCAGGTGCAGAAACACTTCCCTGCGACAGCACCAAATTATTGATTACTTCACTCTCGTGGTCACCAAACCCGCACTTCATGTAAAAAAAGCAAATGCCTTCATAATTACATGACGCCACATACCTGAGTCCCACATGGATCTCTGTGCTACAGCCGGATGAGAAATATATTTCCTAATGCCATGGCAATCTCAAGGTTAACGGAATCAGTGAAAAAGATTGGATATATATAGCTCCATTCTCTTGGGAAATTCTCTGTTCTACACCAAGCCTGACTACTTGGAATACTTAGGTGTTAAATATTTTTTTAAAAAATTCCTGCTCAGATAGGTCCTCGGTGAGAGGATAATGGTCCCATCTCTTAATCAGATGCAGAGAGGAAGATATTGGTACCCAGGAAAAAACCATTTTGTTTCAATGCCATTTTTCATTAGTATTGACTTCCACAGATCTATCAGCAGGAACTGAAAATCAGGGACTTACCTAAAATTGCTGATATACAGGTGGCTTTTATTTCCATGGCACAGGTCGACATGGCTTAAAGGAAACATATCCTGAAGGAATATTTTTCACAAATTATTCTTTAATATTACATGAGATATTCCAGTCAGAGCTGCACTTTATAGGGAGTTAATTTATCAAATGAGGTTAACTATCTAGCCATATTAACAGGGTATTCCTTTTACTTTTCCTTTCAATATGGTGAACAGGAAAGCAGTTTCAAAACCAAAACCCTACACAAATGGGAAATAAAATTTGGAAATACACATTCTTTTACAATGGCACTATTTTATTACACCTCTCAAGTTCATTGTAAGCACACTAAAGCCTCCCAGGTCTCATGTAATATAAGCAAAAAATGGAATTCATATTTTCCTGAGCTAAAACCCACCTTATAATCTCTAGACCTCTGAACTACAGGAAAAAGCCTGATCATCTCAATTTCATATAATCTGAATATTACATATAATCAAGATTTTCAGAATGGACTGGTTTCTTTCTTCAGATAACAATGAGGCTGTTCAGAAGCTTTCTTTTATATATTTTAGGAGTCTCACCCAGAACACTGTGTGTTTGACCCAAAGTCTCTGACTAGTTTTCAAAATCTATGTTCTCAAAAAAATACAGGGACAATTCCTTCCCACCTGAAAGACCAATTATCTCAATATCTGGCCTTTCTATATACCAGCACCTAAAAATGTGGATAATTCACAATTTACCTCTCAGTAAATTATCCCATCCCAGCTTCTGAGGTTCTGTCATTTTTTTTTCCTTTTTCCTTCCTTGTCTTTTTCCTTCTTCCCATTATGCTTTAATGCCCTGGGATCTCCATTACTGAATCAGCATCTAGAGAGGCATATGCTACAGCTTACTGGCAGAACCAATTATAAATAAGAAAGAAAAGCAAACAAAAAAGCAAATGAATATAATTCCAAGCCATTCAGTGCAATGTACATTATACACATCTTCATATTCCAGTTTAATTTCTGGCAACAATATAACCATGGAAAAAAAACCCCAAAACATTGTCTAACTCAATCTGCTTTCACAAAATGCCTCTTACTGAATTCCAGCCCACAGTGACTTCTGTACAAACACTCTCACAAACTCCAAAAATCACATTCAGAGCACAAACAAATAAAATGTGCTTCTTAATCAAACTATGTAGAATCTACTTAAATTAATGGCCAGCGTTCTCTTTTTATTGGACTATGATATAAAAATACAAATTGATACAAAGTAAACTAATTTTGCAAACAAGCTGTTTTATTCAGACTCAACATTCTATAAAGTCTTATAAAAATCAACCTTTCATTGCACATTTCCACATAACATGATATTTATTGGTTTCCAGAAATCACTGCATCGAGTTTTTATTATTTCATGGTAAAAAAAAAAAAAAAAAAATTAGTAGTTACTTAATATTCTGCATTGACTAGCCACCATTTTTTGGCAACATGATTTTAGGACGTGAAAATGTAGAAGTAGATGGAATGACAGAGTCATCACTCAGGCGTCTCAAATTCTGTGTCAAGCCTTGATAAAGGTAACACAACTTGATAGCTGCTCTTTTGCATACAAAAGGCAGAAAGAAACACTTGCATGTTCCATCGGAGTAGGGAAACTCTGCAAGGTGCTCCTGACTAAAAAAATACTCAGTTTGTATTGAGCGTGGACACTGATAGCAGCACTTTGAGCATTAATCTCACGGGTTCAGCAATGAGGACACACAAGACATTAACACACACTTGGGTATGGATGCAATGATAAAATCTGCCCTGACACAGAAGAATGTCATTTTTCACACCTTGCTAAAACCCCCAAAAGTATCTGTTGCAACTACATTAACTTGTGCTTGCTCACAGTGTATGCAAGCATTTAAGATGGTTGGATATGAAACATTCCCTGAATTCAATATAGTTCCTCTGGATAGGGAATCACATTCATTTTCTATTTGTCTCAGAATGCCGAATCACAGTATGTGTGATAAGACTGTCTTGCATATTAACTCATGCAAACTGCAAATGGAAAACACAGGGAATTTGTGCTCATCTTATTTGCTCTGAGTATAAAATATTAAGAATCTCCTTATTTCCCCTCTAGTGGATTCATCCACTACAAGGTGTTTCAGCTGCTGAGAACATGAAATGAGACTGCACGGAAAAAAAACGAAGCAGGATCCAAAACTATTTCAGAATCCTCAGGGTACAGGCTGAAAACACCAAATGTTTGGGAAGTCCTTGCCAAGTATTTTATTTACTTTTTTTTTAAGAATAGGGGCATCAGCAGCTTCTGTAGCAAGTTCACCAAAAAGTCAGACCCATCCACCTCTCCCTGGGGTCACTCACACTGGTATCAGGACTGAGCCACACAAAAGCAAAGTGAGGCTACAAGGGACATTAATTAAAAACTGGAGATGCTCTGAGAGCTCAGAAAAACCCTCAACATGCCGTGTACCTGCGCCAAGAGCACTTGGTACTGCATTGCTCTGTCACCAGCATGGTCAGGGGACCACAGCCTCAAATGGGAGAAAATTAACAGGTCTCTGCAAAACGACTGAAAAAAAAATTCTCTTAAATGAGTGCCTCAAAGCATCACGATGCACACCTACAGCACTGCACAGTAAAGGCAGCCACCCTAGTATATAATATCATATATAGTAACAGTCAGTAAAGGACCTTCTTCCAAAGACCATGCTTTGAAATTCCACTCAATCCTATCAAATAATCCAAGAGTGATCAGACAAGGTGGTGTTACACTGTCTGAACACTTGACAATCGTTCCCTAAACATTAAAGGCAGCACACATTTAAAAGAAAAAGACCAAGATTTCATTTTCAAAGGCTTGCTGGAAAATAAATCAGAGAGAAGCAGCTTAAATAAAACCCTACTTCTTTTTTTAACCAAATGGATTAGGCAGATGAGAAAGCATATACTACATTTACACAGCAAAACTGCTGTTCCACGCCTTTATTCTGATTAAATTTCTTAAATTAAGCCCTTGTATTAATTCCAACCTGTGAAGTTTATGAAAGTATGTCTGCATTAATCCAACATTCGTAATAGGTTTAAAGTTAATTCTAGATTATATCACTTGTACATACACATTCATGTTCTGCCCTCTGGGCTTACTTAACGTTGACCAAGAGACTCCTCCCAGTTGGAAAAAAAAAAAAAGAAATACAATCTTGCTTGTAATAATCTATGTTGAGAGACTAAAGAAAATAGACTAAACCGAAATAATTAATCTTCTGGTACCAAATCTTGTGGGAAATTCCACGAATAGTGGCCAAATTCTGCTGACCTTGCTTCTGTGGAATAGTGCCCTGGCAAGTAGTCATGGTAAAGTCAACCCTGTTGAGAAAACCAGTCCAGTAAGGTCAGTAAGACTGAGGGGCAACATTTGGTTTTTTGCAAATCCATGCAGGTACACATTTTCTCCAGTTATGACAAGTGTGCATGAGCAATAGTAGAAATAACCAGCAGCAGTGGGATTATAATTAGGAAAAAACCAAAGGCTTAACAGCACCACAGCTTTAGTAAACACACAGTCTAATTCAGATATTTTTAAAGCCTCTGCTTCCCAGATGAGTATTCATTATTCTTAGGCACTTCCTAGGCTCAAATGTGCATGTTCAAGTACAGGTTTGCGCATGCAGCTTTAGTCCCTGTTATACTTAATAGTGTCAAACACTGTAGGACAACATAATTACACGCACAGGTTTGGTACCTAGCCGACATGTAGGGAATGCTGGATGGCTCCTGCAAGGAAAGAGAAATTCCATGCTTAGATACTGCCCCTTGTATTTTGTAGACAGGTAGTGCCAATTCTGATTCTTTGTAATTTCTTGTTCATCCAACTTCAGAATTGGATACAAATGAACCTCAAAAGTTTATTTCAAAACTTTCAAGATTATCACCTTTCTACACCGCTACTTCTGAGGGAATTTCCTGGTCCAGACATTAGAGAGAAAGAAAGAAGATAGGAAAAAAAATCTGTTTCCATTCAGTCAAGCTATAACTGAAAACCTGCTGCTTGCATGTACTCAGAAGGGAATACTTTGAATTTAACAGATGATGCCTCCTTACACTTTATCCATTTGGATCTGAGAAGGACTTTTCCACCACTTTGAGCTCTTTATTATGGCCAGCTGTACCAGGAATAATAATTTAAACTCGAGGGAGGTGAGCTGAGAACTGAATGGGGAACAAAAGGCATGACTGAGATCAGAGAGAGAAAAGAGAGGGATTAACTTGGTGGTTGGCAAATTAAAGGGGAGCTTAAGAAGTGATAAGGAAGTAGAATGGAGACAGAAAATCAGTGGGAATGGCTGAGAAAAAGGTGGTGAGGGATGGAAAAAATCATCACATTGCAAGGAGAATGTGAGAGAAGGTGAATGCAAAGGATTGGAGAAGATGGTGTTAGAGGGAGAAAAAACAGCCAGATGGTTAAAGCCACCCCAAACTGTCACTGCACCGGTATCCAACCAATTTTTATCATTATTATAACATTTAATAGACCACAAATACATTTGTATTCTATATTTGAGACATTTACTTCTGCTGCTGGAGACCTATCTCAAATTCCATAGATTCAGAGCTCCAAAAGACGACACTTACTTTGTTTGGAACACTAACAGTGCTGTACAAGGCTGTTTTCCAAACTCAGGTCCCAGGCACCTTGAAATGAGATTTTTTTCCTACCTCTCACTTTCCTGGGACCGGTGTGACACTGGTGAAATGTTACAGAGTGGCAAAAAGAAAGAACATCTCCCACAATGGATTTGTTCCCTGAGACAGCAGCACAGAGGTGCCCATCCCTGAGTGACACAGACAGCAGGGCCTGCCAGGAAATGTGAACTGCTCCTTGGAGAACACAGACCAGGCATTTCTATAGCATCTAACAGCTTTTAAAGCCAGAATGAGCCATACAATTACTTGCCTCCCTCTCCACTCAACGCAAGCCACAGTGAGCCCCCAAAGTTTGGGTAAACTTAAAAAACTTGGTCAAAAGTCGATGCATTTAGAGCTACACGTGTGCTGATGGGTGATTTCCCTCCCTGCATTTTCTAAGGCATCTTTTGTTCTCCATCGCCCTCCTAGGGTATAGAGAAATCCCATGACTGGGGACAGGGACTGCACAAAGACCTCAAATGATAAGGACATTAGTTTCTATGTCTTAAAAAACCCAACTTTATGGCTTCAAGAACAAATCTCCTCATACAAACTTTCCAACATACTATACCTGTGAAATCCCAGGGATGGTGTCAGAGAGTTTTCACTAAATGAAATGATGGTTACCTTTTGAATGTTTGCAATTAAACGAATCACAATATTTTAACAACTCAGAAATGGAGGGACAAATTTGGAGGAGCTGTTTCCATGGAAGAATGGAACACTCTCCCTGTGAGGGTGACCGTGCACTGGCACAGATTGCCCAGAGAGGCTGAGGAATCTCCATCTCTGGAAGGATTCAACAGTAAATCTGAACACAGCCCTTCCTGGGAGGCTGCTTTTGGCTGACCCTGCTCGAGCAGGGAGGCTGGAACAGATGACCTCCAGTGGTTCCTCCTGTAATACCTGAGATTTAACCTTTCCCCACCTACTGTTGCAAGAACTGAGGTCAGCTGCAGTGCCTCCTTTCACATCTCTGGACTGAAATACTTTCCTAAAAGGTGGGTAAGGCAGTGCAAAGTGTTTGCTAATTTCTCACGTAGTTATTTACATCTGTGTCTATGTAGATGTATCACTGCAAGTAAATTAAAGTTTGCACAACCTTTTGAAGACGTAAGGCATTTGTATGTTTGCATATTTGCACAGGTTCTATTTTTCTTGGATGATAAAAACAATTCACTGCCTTTTTTAAGGTCAGTACTCAAAATCCAGCTCCCACGTACTTTGTATTCATCTGACTTGATTGTACTTTAGCTTTTTTATGGACTCTTTAAAATACATACTAATAAAGCCTTATTGGCTTTTTATTATCAGCTGTCTCAACATACAAATATTGTCGGCTGCGGGGATTTTCTGGTCACTGTGAGCATGACTCTAGATTAAGTAGCAATCAATGCATTTGTTATACTGTCTCTGGCAACGGATGCTTCTGAAAAGCAAACACATTTTTAGTATCATTCAGGCAATTTGCAAACACACTTCTGCCTTTAAGGGCGCCCTGTTTGTTCCAGTACAACCCAGGAATGAAGTCAGTCTGGGGAAGCTGCTATGATTTACTAACACCTTCCTTTAGCAGATGTTCCACGGCTGGTTGGGCAAAAACTCTGTGTTAGAAGCACACTGGGTGCTTAGGACCTCAACTTGCTATAAATTCCTTGAAGTCACTAAGTGGGATTTAAAAATCAATGGAAGGATATGGCACAAAAGTGCTTTTTTTTCAAAGCTATAATGGTACAAATATTATCACTGAGCACTCACTTATATGTAAGATCTGAACATTGAAATAAAAGCCTACAATCATCTGATTCATCTCACCAACAAGAACATCTGACTGTCTCTGGAGCAGACAGACGTTTACAATAGCAGTGCTTTCCTAGTGGAGTACTTGGGAGTCTGCTATTTTAGAAGTGGTTACAGAAGGACATCAGTGAGAAAACAAGATAAATATTTTATTTTGGAATTACAGGGCTGAGAAATCATCCATGAGGGATGTTGCTCCCATCAGAGTTCACTGATTTTGCTGCGTACACTTTGGTTGCATTAGAGGTGGGTTTGGTGGAACATTCTGAGGATGAGGAAGCAGTTAATAAATTCACCTGGTAGAGTTAACAAAGGCGTTAATCTCTCTTTTTGGTCTCTAATGGCACCTGACCTTTTATCACTTAATACCATCAAAAGCTCCACAGTGAGGCAGCACTCTAAAGAAATTATGTCACTCAGTGAACTGTTAGAAGACTGGTCCCTGTCACAAACACAGTTCAAGCGTAGCATGATACACAGTACATCCCCAAGTGCCCAAAATAAACACACAATCCAAATGTGGATACTCCAACCACTTAAATCTTACAATAATAAAAACTATGGCAACAAGGGGTGAACCTACTTCATAAACAATGTTACTTTCCAGAAGCCAAATTCTCTCTGGACTAAACAGAACTGGTACTAGCATTAGCAAAAGAAACTCCATCCACTTTTGCTGATCTGATGGCACGGAAAGCTGGGAGATAATGATGTCTGAGCCCACGCTAAACAAATTCCCACAGCAGCAGCTGCTGTAACATGGCACAGCTCTGCCTCTGGTCAGGCCCGGGGGGCTTTTGCCCACTATTCAATCAAAACTCGTGTAGAAAAGCAGCAACAGCACAGCTGTGTGTGCCCAGTCCTGGGCCATTGCTTGGTGAGACCCTTTTGCTAAGGACTGTGGAAACAGAAACCCAGATCTGCAAACAGCTCATTTCTTGCTAAGTCAACTTTAAAAAGTTTTTCACCGAATTGTGCACTCAGAAATTTTCCTGTAGGCAATTTTTAAACATTAATACAGACACTTTTTCCATTTTTATTGCAACCTGAAATGTTCCTGTAGTGTTTACATGGCAAACTGAGTAACAACAATATATTTAACATTTCCAGGAAATAAATTAAATTTAAATTCTAAGGTATCTGTATAAAATTAATTATTTAAGCTCCAAACATAGAATCATTTGAGACTGTAAAACCCAAAATAGGGCTTAACAATGTCAACTCTTTATATTATTAAGACCTGCAGTTCTCAAATGTGTACAGCATCCCTTCAGAGGACCCTGGAGCTCCTGATCCTTTCACTCACAGATTACTTTGGCCAAGGGTCAGTGGTGTGATTAGAGCCTTTTACCAAAGGAAAAACAGATTTGCATTTTGGCTCTGCAATATGCTTCACCAGCTTGTGCCTCCACACTTGAATTCCTGGTTCTACAGCAGGGAATGAATGTATGTTTTCCTTGAGCTTTTTTGACACCGATCCAGGTCCGATATGCCAGGCCTGATGGAATGATCCAGCCTGGAACAGAGGGTGGTGTGGCAAGGAGTGATGGAATCCCAAAACTTTTCCAAGGACTTGGAGGCCTTGCTTCTATTTACAGCTCTCTGGAAATTTAAAGACCCTGAAGTTGGATGTTTTGGGAATGTTTGGTGAAAATTTGTAAGGCCTGTAGCCTTATAAAGACTAGGCAGTTCTTTCATTTAGCACAAACATTCAAAGCATTTTTGTGCGAGTGTAATTACCGATTCACACTTTACAAATAATTTGAAATAATCACAAAAATTTTCTCTCCAAGAAGCATTAGAGAAAAGAACCCTTTATTTTCATACAGAAATGGAAGAGTCAAAGTTTATCTGTATTCTCAGGACTGAGGTATTTATTGTTCCACAGGAGTAAAGTTGTTGGATTGCACCCGTAAAGGTGCTCTGTGCACTTCCACTCTGGTGCTGGATACCCATGGAAACACCACATCCTTCAACTACTTACTCTGAACGGAGTAAGGAAGAAGATGAGCTTGCTGAAAACATTAAGAAACTTGAGTCAGATGTTTCTGACAGAGGAAATCTCCCCTGGGCGCACATCTGGGGTGTCTCAGAACCGGGGCTTCAGCACATCGCAGGACGTGCTTGGTACTTCGCAGGATTGAGCTCTTGGTCATAAAAACATACTTTACATACAAAAATACAGCAGTTGTCCTTCCAAAAATCACCTGTGAAGTGTTATTCCCTCTCTTTAGGTTTTATACATTCAGGAAGAGACATTTGAGATATACTGTGAACAGTGCAAAATACTGTTTTACATTTCTTAAACCACTGTGTTGCAGTACCTTTAAGCGCCAGCTGAAGGAAAGGCTGAGCAAGGTTTGATCCTCAGAGCAATTCTGGTCCAAGCTGAACTTTTGTTTAGCGAGTTGTAAACAAATGTCTTAGAATGCAGAGAATCCTCTCATTTCTTTCCAGCTAAGGTAGTCTCAAACACATCAAGTCCTGCTTTGAAGTAAACCTGAGCTGAATTGATGCTGCTCAGCACCTCTGACAAGGCTGCTTGAACGGTCTCATTTGACTGATGCAGTTTGCAGTGCTCCAGTGCCTTCAGCAGTACTGAAAACTGGCTGGTCCTGTCGTCCAGTCTGTAAAGAATATTTCTGAAAGAGAACAATGGAGAGAATGGTAAAATTTTGACTCAGAAACAATCGATCAGATGCCATCAAGAAACCCTGCAAGTATCAGCCACAGCTTACAGATGATAGATATTATGCACAGTAAAGCTGACCCATGGCAGATTGAGAGACAAATGCATGTTTATTACGCCTCTATAAACTGAATCCATTCACTGAACTGCGTGTACTTACACTGGAGAAGTTACTAAATCCATCAAACAAATCTCACATTCCTCTTTGACCATTCAGGATTTTATTCAAAAGCATGAGCATGCACCTATCACACCCCTCGTGAAGGATTTTGTGTCTCATATGCATTCCATTCATTGCCCTCTAAAAGGAGTTTGGTTATTGCTGTGAACCCTCAGCCCAGGTTTGGTTTTGTTTTTGTTTTTCCTATCTGCTCCCGTTATTTATTTCACACTTCAGAGGTGAAATTCCAGCTGCATTGAAGCCAATGGTAAAACTCTCCTTGCCTTCAGCAGAGACTTTATTTCATCAATAATCCTTTGTGGCTTCAGAACAAGAGTAACGCATCTTTAATGTCCCATACTAGAGGAAAGAAACAGCACACACAGCTAAACCCGTGTGAAACAAAATCTGGGTTTTCCAGTAATATCTGCAAAAAAAATTTTAACGGTTTGTAGAAAAACAGATGCAAGAGTATTGTGTGATCCCTTGGAAATGCTCCTGTATGAGGCATGGAAGGCTCAGAATTCAAAGCTAGTCGGTGATTTTAATGGGACTCTTTGAAGCAGGCTATAAATGTTATCCAAAACCAGGTGTAATCATTATACTAATTAGAAGAGCACATGAATATCATAAATCTCCACCCAGGAGATTTTGTTTGATTGCAAACAGAAGTGAATGAAATTTGGAACAGGAAAGCTGCAGTGATTTGGTGCAGGACCTTGTCCTTAAGTACAGGACAGGTGTTCGGGGCAGGGGAGAGGCTGTTTCATGGAGAACCCAGGAAGAAACAGGACCGCTCACACACCTTGTTAGTAACCTACTGGCACAACAGAACAGGCCAAAGGGCAACTCCAATTAGTAATGAATTAGTAATTAGTAATGAATTAGTAATTAGTAATGAAACGGCCAAGTTCATTTACAGAAGACAGATGAACACAAAAGGGCATCTTATCATTCTGTGAATCACCTAACTGCAACTCTGCCTCGGGGAAAAGAAACAAAGCAGCCCAAGCAATGACACCACAGAACACCCACAATCTTTTGCCATGCTCTTCAGCTTTAAAAAATGTTTTGAATGAGAGGCCATTTTTTTTTAACCAAGATATGAAATAACTCCTGTCCTCATAAAGCAATTCTTCAGCCTGTGTTCTTAGTCCCCAATATTGGGTATACATCCAAACCCAGCAGTGTGCAGAGGGAATGAGGAGTTTTCCATCCCCTGACAGCAATACATCCAGACAGTTCAAGGGGTGTGCAATGCAGTGCACCGGAGATCTAAACAGAGGAGGGAGAGGGTTTGAATCCCACACTGCCGCAGAAAGACAGTTTAAACAATGGGTCATCACTGACAGAGAGCATTTAGACAGAAACAGGTTGGGAGCACCTGCATGAACAGCTCAGTGGGGACAGAAAGCCCCATCACGAGGGCAGGAACAGGTAGATGTGGCAGTAACTTCCTCAGCTGGCACTGCAGCAGCCGCAGGACAACTCCATGCTCCCTAACCACGGTGCAGCTCATACTCAAAGGGGACTCAGGTTATCTTGCGGACTGTCCCAAAGCAGTCTCTGTGATACAGTAAATGAAAACTGTGTATGCTGAGAACCAGATCAACTCTGGGTTGGTTGGTTTTTAAGGATAGGCTGTGCTAGGGGAAACACTGCATTTTTCAAAGCAGGGATTGATTTTGCTGCCTCAGTTCAGGGACTCCTGCTGAGATCAGTGCAAGCAGAACCAGTCTTTTGAAGAACTCTCCTCTATAGTTCCCGTAGTTCACAGGGAGAAAGAAGCCTGCTCACAGCCCCTCAAACACCTCCAACAGCACGGCCAGTGCTAGAGATGATCACATTTCTTTCTACCCTCAGGAGAGATCTGGCTGCTGGTGGCTGGGAGAGTTTGACTGAGGTGGAATTCCACTCCAAATGCCTACAACACTGGTGCCCTGATCTGTGTTCGGATCCCTCTGCTCCTTTAGGTCAACTCATAAAAACATCTTAAGACCGCAACCACAGCAAAACAACACTGACTTAGACTGCCAGAAATCACTCGAAATGGAGGATGGTCTGAGCACTGGAACATTTGGGGGCTGCTGAGACAATGTTGGTGGTGGATAGGAACAGACCTCATGTCCCACCATCAAATGTGCTCTGAACAAGGCACGCACGCTAAAAAACACGGTCTACCCTGACCCTAATAAGGGTGTTTAATACAGTTTAAATCTACTGCCGTGATTTTGGAACCACTGGCGATTCCACACTAAATACATCAGCATGTGATCCAAGTGAAAACAAGAATTGCTAGGGCACCCCACCTGAATGCAGGGCAAATTGGTGTCTGATGAGAGCTTAGTTGTTTGATGAATGAGACAAGCAGTCTCCTGTCTTAATTTGAAAATAATACCTTAACTTCTGAAATAATGACATGACTTCAGAATAGCTGATTACATAGTATGACAGAATCTCATTTATATTTTTACGTATGCAAATAATGATAAGTACTACAATACAGCACCTGTTTTTTTCAAATTTTCTGCTAGGAGTTCTCACTGGGATCTTGTATTTTCCATTACTTATCTTTGCTTGGCAAGCCATGCCACCCCTTTGTTGCATAAAATGATTTCTCTCTTTATGCATGTTCATGAGAGTCAATTTATACAAGTTTACTTCTTATCTCTGTTGAAGCTTCATCAAATGAAAAAATGGTCAGTTCAGTTTATTACTTCCAAGCCTTTACAAGTCAGAAAAGTGTTTTCATTAAAGATTACACAGGGACTGAAAAATAAACCTCAGCCATTTCATTGACACAAGGTATCACCATGTGCCCACAACATGCAGAATGATAGCAAGAGACTTTAATTTACACTGTGAAATTCAATTACTTAAACATTCCTGAACACAAATTGGTTTTGTAGCCTACACCCTTAAAAAAACAATTCCAGCCTCTGGCCTAATTGCTTAAGTATCTACCTTCATCTTTAACTATTTTATCTTATAAATATCATTCACACAGTCAGCCTGACCCCCACAAAACAAAAAGACACTCCTCAACAGAAAACTGCAATACATCATTGACGACACTGATGAAATTACAACACACATCATTCATCCTAATGGGCTTGTTACTATGACACATCCCAGTGACCCGAGAAGTGTAACACTGAGGTAGGAAACCTAATTAATAACTTCAGGCAGTACCAATGAAAGAGATAAAAGGGCTACAAACAAACAAACAGCCTTAGCAAAGTAAAGAAACAGAAACAGAGCCTCTTCGGTAACTTTCGCAAGTCCTTGGCAGGCCTAGGAACACAAGCATTGCCGGTCAAAATAAAGCCATTAAACCCTGTTCTGCATAACCACAAATAAGGAGGTGCTGTCACACCCACCAGACCAGAAGGAATTTGACAAATCCTTGAATGACAGATCACACTAGAAATGGATTGACTTCAACACAACTTCAATATCAGAGCAACTGGACAGCTCAAGATGAAACAAGATTACCTCATTATTCTTGTCACGAAAAACGATTTTTTAGCCTACAGGAAAATTTTGTCTGCAGGTAATGTACAACACAAGATGAATTATTCAAGCACTTACAAACGGACTCCCATCTAACAGCCCACATTTGAGATTTTGAAAAGTAATTATTAAATCATTAGGACATGATGGTAACGCTACTGTCCCACATGAAAATGAGTGCAGCTTTTCTCTGTGGAATCACAGTAAAATTGTTTAGAGATAAATGCTGAGGGCAGCCTCTGTCTATTCCAGTTATAACACAATGTGCTATGACTTCAGCATCCTCACAAACTCAATTTTATAATTCCCCGAATTGGTTTTTCTTGTACTCTCCAAGGGAAAAAAAAAACAAAAAAAAAACCAAAACCAAAACAAAACAAATAACAAAAAAACCCAAACAAAACAAAACAAAACCAAAACAAAACCCCCCCAAAACCACACCAGAACAAGGATTCTCTGAATTTTCCTTTCCCCTGATACTGTTCAATTTTGAATGCACTTTTCTTACATTTAGGAGTCTGCTTTCATTCATGTTTGTAAGACATAAAATACTTTGGTAAATAAGTAAATGCACTCTAATAACAATATTTACGTGTTGGGACGTCCAGTTCCATACAGTGGTTTTTCATTGTAGGACATAAAAATACCACAAAATCTTCTCAGGAAACAGCACAAGGGGATCTATACTGGTTTCTTTACACAAGTTTGCACCTCAGAAAATTTTGCAGTGAACATGCAGAAAGTTTCCTTTCTTCCTCTGGGATCCTTATCCTTTGATCTCCAAGGGTTCTTCTCCTTTCTTCTCTTCCTTTTTAAACCTTTTTGACACCCACATGCACTTTTGTTATCTCACCTATTTTATTTCACAGCAGCATTGTGGCAGAAGATTAATAATTTTAAAATTACAACTGCTGGCCATGTAAGATTAGCTTTTATCAGGAGGAAATATTTGCCCCGGTGAAGTGTCATTGCATGTCATTAGAGCTCACCCAGAGGAACCCCTTTTGTTTGTTTGGTTGGTTGTTTGGTTGTTTTGGGGGTTTTTTGTTTGGGGTTTTTTTGTTTGTTTTTGTTTTTGTTTTCCAACAATGTTTGTTCCCTGCGGGACTGAACGCTGGGAGTCACCGGCTCTGGGGCCATGGGATGGAACAACACACACACACAGGGAAATTGGCGATGTGGCACCCAACCGCTCAGGGCAACTCAGCTGGAAAACCACTCCTTCAGTGCCCTCAGTCCCCACAAACCCAGCATAACATCTGTAAGGATCCTCTCTTTGGAATATGATTTCCTAACTTTTGTGTCCTACGTATCTTCTCCCTTTTCAAAGAGCCTTCCCTCAGTGCCCTCGTTTACAGGCTGCAAATGGTTCTCCCAATACATATCCCAGAATGTGACAGACTTAAAATCAGGGACACTCAGAGGTGAGTGTCTGCCTGAAAGGGATGTATTTGCATGTTATCAGCAGTTGATAAGCTGCAGGTAATCGAGACATCAATCCCAAATAAAGTCTGCCCAACTGCAAGGCATTTCAAAGGCATTGTTATATGACAGTGGTAAACCAGATAAACTCTCTCCCTGCTAGATACAAATTTATCTTGCAAAAAAAACAGGCATTAGGACACCTCTAATTGAGTCAATTCTAGCGAATGGAGGTTGTGGTAAATGTGCATGGACAGGATCCTGTTGGGACAAGGGACCACAAGGAGGTGATTATTCCATTTTGAGTCTGAGTACATTTCTGAGAGGTCAGTTTAAAATGGCCCTTCTTTAAAAAAATTAATCCTGATTTTGGCAGCTCTGTGAAGTGTCTCGGCTTGACTACCTGCCAAATAAACAAAGGGAAAAAGAGAAGCCAAACTGGAGGAGCAGTGGGTTACAAGATACATTATCTTTTATTTCCCTACAGCTCCCTTTGATTACAGTAGTTTTCGAAGGCAAGGGATGCACTGCCCTGAGAAACACTAATCTCTCACTGAAGGATCACTCAAGCCTAACCCAACTCCAACTCTAGCCTAAACTTCAGCTTGATGCACCTTGGCAACTTTAAATCTTCGTGAGGGCCTTGAGTGCACCAGTCCCAGATTCCAAAGCACATGTACAAGCGTCCAGAATCCTAACGAGGAAGCAAAAAGTCTGTTAAAGAATTTGAGCCAAGAAAGGTTGCTGGAGGACTTTTTTTATGACCAAAACTCAACATTCACAGAAAATATTCACTTTCATTTCTGTTCTGAAAGATGTACAAGGAAGGAATTCTTTTGATAGTTAAATATTTTCTGCCAACAGAAAAGATTGACATAAAGTAAAGCTAGCAATGCTGAGCTTGATTTTCTGATAATAGGACAGTGTTCTGCAATGGCTGAAGAAAAAATGAAATACTGAATCTATGACAACCTGTAGCCAAACTTCGTCACTTTTGTTAAATAAACAGTAATTACATCACTTCCTAATTTTTGTGACTTTTGATAGCAAACAATGTCTAGTATAATAATATATAATAGCCATGAACAAATAGAAGCTGGCAACTTGAGGCAAGTAGCAGATCATAAGAAGACTGATGTTCAGGAGGAGCTTCAAATAAGAATAATGGAGCTAAGAAGCCTGACCAGCTTAAAGACTGAGTTTGAGTAAAATGAAGCTGCAAAGAAATATCTTTTTGCCAGTGCTGAACATCAACATTACCATGCACTCACGGTTTTGTCGTGGTGAAAATTTGCTGAGTTTAGGAGCTTTTTTCTTTCTTGCTTTGGAGTAAAGAAGATCAGTAGGTAAGGAGAATCCAATCAACAGTAGAGAACGACTTCACAGAAGTGAAATAAAAAAAGACAAATAGGATGCATTTGTTCTTCAGAAGTTGCAAGTCACTATTTATCACTACTCAATAGCAGTCCTCTAATCAGGCATTATTTTCTCTAGGGTTTTACAGAAAATAATTAAGCAACTTTATGTAGAAATTCCTGAAGAAGCCACAGAACCCACGATCAGAGTCTTTGCCACAGAGCTTCCAATGCCAGTATGCAGCTGATGAGAGAATGATGTACACCCCATGGAGATGTAAAAATTCCTTGAAAATCCACCAGTAGCTTTTCTGCGGCTCCTCAGAACAAGGACTTATGCTTAAAAGAGTGATGATGCATTGAACAAAATTGATGTAACTGTATTTTAAAATGTTATTTGCTGGCAGCAACTGGCATGAAATATTCTTTGTTAAATTTCAAATAATGTAGCTGTTGGTAACAAATGTAACCATGATGTTCTTTGAATGATTTATGCTACACTTGCTTTTCAAGCGAGAGAAACATATGCTTGTGTGGATAATTTGGAGGAAACTATCTGTCTTTTAAGGATGTCTCAGTCTGGAACACTCGAACTCAAAGCAGATGTGCTACTATTTTGAAGAACTTGAGGGAAGTGAATTAATAAAGTTATTTCCAAATGGGTCACAGCTGATGTTCTGATGGCCTCATAGGACTTTTTATTTAGAAACCATGTAAAACATCCTCTTCCTGAGGAGGAATCCCATTCCTAAACAAAGCAGCACACAGTGTCCAGTGCTTAATGCAGACAACTGGCTTGACCTTGATCTCCAGTTCTGATCCTGACTGCGTTTATCACCCTAAATAACTCTGTGCCACGTCACATGAGACCATTACCACAGGTAATTATCATAAGAGTTAACGAGGGATAAAAGATTATCTCACAATACATCTTTAAAGAGATGCCTGAAGTTACATCATTATTATCTTCAGTGGCAGGTACACACACAAAATTAACACTACTTTTAAGTCCCAGTTAAGGTAATTTTCCTGTTAATGACCTCATCAACACATTTCTAAGCTCTACTGCCTGGGTAATATGTTAGTGGGGGAATATTGCATATTAACTCTTTTCCAATGAATTCCATTTATTTTTGTACCATATTCAAGAAGTGCTCTTGGCTAATATTTCAACCATACACGAGTGGCTCTCATCTGTCATGATCAAAAATGTGGATTCATATATTTCTTGGATCTAAAAAATGTTACCAGTCCTACTGTTTATAATAAAGATAAAATAATGTATAAAATACTAAGTTTCTGCCATATTAAATAAATGATTCAGAATCTAATACTTTGTACAGCTTCCTGAGATCACGGTAGATTTTTTTTTCCTGGAACTAAATATTCCTGCCCTATTTAGCACCGTCAGTGCAGACCAAGCAAGATCTGCCAGCAAGGGACACGGAGTGGAGCTGCATCCTAAGCACAAGTCTTGCTGGAGGTTGGCATGAGAGCTCTGCACTGAGCTCACACAACAGCTGTGACAGGGCTTTTACAGTCAGCAGAACAACGGCTGTGAAATGGGCTAAAACATCCACTGAGGACACACATTAAAATAAATGTCATTTTACCAGAAGAAACACTTTTTTTTCCTTTTTTTTTTTTTTCCTTTTTTTTTAAGGCCAAGAGCATGCACATTTGTGGGAAGCATGAGGAATATTATTTCCTGGACACGTTCTTGTCTTCAGGATGTTTAATGCTGGGTTATATTACAATATAATAATATTTACTGGATCACAAACATAATGGGTCTGATGTATCGTACAGAGAGAACTCTGTGAGTATACAAATCAACCTAATTAAAAAGATGGAAGAAAGTTCAGGAGAAGAACATAGAGGAAAAATAGAAGAAAAACAAATGAATATATGTAAAACCAGGTTTCCCTTCATATCAGGGAAGTGAGAAATCTGTTTTCAAGCCATGACATAATCCCTGATTACAGAGGTTTTCTGCTTTTGCAGGTGTAATGAAAAGATTTTCATGTTCCCTGTTTAAATAAGCTTTAAAGTCTGCCATAATTACAGCTCTGCAGATGGCTAATTCAGTAGTATTTATGCAGCAAATGGTCTTTAAATAGTAAAAATTCACAAGACAACAAATACAGTCATTAATTCATGGCCATTACATGTATCGGTGATTCTGAAGGGAAAAAAAATCTCAATTGCCACTCAGATGGATCAGGTGTTTTGAGAGTGACTATCACTCACTTTATTGCATCTCCTCAGCATTAAGAAAGGGCATAATTCAGCATCGTTATCAGTGATGAGAAAAATAATAACCATAGCAGGAGTTTGTAAGAGCATTATCGGCCTAGTAAATGCTACTGGGGTGTGCCAGGATAAATGTGCAGCTCCATACTTACAGCTGCAAAAGCCACAATCACACTGCCCAAACGCTGTAAAGTTCAAAGGAATAAGGCAGAAGAAAATGAAGGAGGCATTTTGAGTGTAAAAAATACATTTGAACAAATGCTTATCAGAGAGAAGGGAGCTGAACAACAACTGCAGAACTGAGAAACACCAGAGAAGGATTAGACAGGGAAACAAGTAATGCCACTGTTCATAACCCCATTCACAAGCCGTGAAAAAAATCATAGAAGAAAAGGAGTTGCAAGTTTTGGAAGATGCAAAATATGGGGGTCAAAAGTCAGGAGGAAATCATTGCTGTGTCGGAAGACAGAAATTCTGACTTAATGGCAAAACCTGAGGTACACTACTCTACAACCAGCACACAGTTCTTTCCTTCTCCCCAACATAATCCTAGCATTGTATTTACAAATTGCACATGGCAGATAATAGAGACAGAACATTATCTACTGCTGCCAGGGAAAGATGAATTATTTCAGTATTTCCCCCACTAAGGATCATCGACACCGTATCAAATCACTCTGCTCCACATAATACAAAGCAGAACAATAAAAATACTCCATGCATTTGGTTCAGGTCGGTCAAAAAACATCTCAAATATTACTACAAAGGAGACAGGCATGTTTTCTACTTGAAGTCATAAATCAAGAATTCAAAACGAAAAAACAAATCTCCAGAGTTTATACAATGAGACAGAACTACTGTCTCAGTAGAAACTCTGGGCTAGGGTTTTGTTTTATTCTGCAGGTGACATTGCACTCCATGTTTACCCACGTTACTGTTTAAGATTAGCAGGATATTTGCATCTTTAATGCCTGTCCTCTGTAAATCCAGTGAGTAGCTTGTTTACACATGGAGATATAATAAAGTCTTTAATTCTCCTACTAAACGTATCTCTAGAAACTTGACTCTTAGGGCATGTGTGTTTTGAAACCTGATAATCTGCTGCAGTTTACCAGCAAAGCAGAAATAAATCCTGCAGAATATACACGCTAAACACACATGTCAGGAGTGGATGTAACAAATCTCAATCTGAAAGGAAAATATTTGTTCTGGTGAACAACACACACTTGAGTGGCACGAATTCGGCAGCAACACCTTTTTTGATTTGTACTAAAAACACCTTTTGATTGTTGTCTCATTTCATTATGTCAGATTCAGGGTGCACAATTCATCTTTGCTTAGTGCCAGCATTTTGTTCAGTGCATTAAAATGCAACCAATTGTTGTAATTCTTTAGCCCAATGAAGTGTTAATGTCACACTTGGATATCCGTGATGAAAAGAAGCAAAATGAATAAGTTTAACTGGTGCAAATGAGCAATAAAAACGGCTGGAGGTCTTTGCTGAAGACACAGATCGCTTTCAAAATCCTTGCTTTTCACCTACTTACTACTCAATTCACTCAATTACATCTATTAGACAAAGTACAATCACCCCTGCAACAATTCCATAAATAGTGGTGGCAGATGCATACAGCCTTAATGGAGAGGATAAACTTGCCATGCTAAGATAAAACTTTTAAAAGAAAGATTTTACACAAGTTGACTTTGATTTTTTTACAAAACTGTTAAAAGAACTGTCAGTCAGGACATAACTCATCCTTAGAAAAGGGTCCATTAAGAAAAAAAATGCACCTAACTGGAGCAGAAATGACAGCCTGAGCCCTCGTACACCTCTTTTTGGCTTTAATTTTAAATACTGAAGGCACAAACTGTGATTTTAGTAACTCTTTTAGGTTTGAAAATTTTGGGGGAGCATCCCAGGGGATTCTAGGAAATGCTGCAAACTTACTACTGGATCCACCTGGTATCAACAGCACCCATCATATCTGAAAATCAGACCTGGACCTGAGGAAATGTGACACTTTCACTGAGACTGCAGATCTCCCTGCACCGAGTGTGCCACGCCTGATGCTCCATGAAATTTGCCTTATTACATCATTTTTTTCAATATTCCTCTGCATTGAAGAGCTCTGCCTTTCAACAGAGGGAGAGGCGCCCTGTGAGCACCTAAGGAGTGCACACACAGACCTAACAGATGGGTCAGCAAATGTGAGAAGTACAGTAGAATCCACCAAGAACAGGGGGGGCTCTCTCACTGAGCCTAGGCAAGCGCAAGATTTGAACTCAGGATTTATGAAATGAGCACCAGGAAGATCCACAGTGTCCTGCTATCCCTGACATTGGTGTCAGTGTTTCGGCTGGTATTTCCGTAGAGGGAAAAGCATGCAAAAGCATGACACGATCGGTATTTATGGAACCTTTTTATGGCTTTGGTGAGGCTGACCATCTCATGGAGAGGACAATATGCTCAAAATTTATTTTTCCCCCTGAACAGTGCCTAAAGTAACAAAGCCCGCGTTCTTACATTAACCTTGTAGATGCCACTGCTGTGCAATCTATGATTATCACCTTTAGTAGCAAAATACGATCATCAGAAAACACACAGAAATGTCCCACACAAATATACATTGCAAGAGTGGAAAGGAAGAAATGGCTAAAGGTAAGAAACAAATGGATTTCTACTGATTATTCCATTAAAATAATGACAAATTATAAATCCAAATAATTATCGGCATTATGAATATGCTACGAGAAACAAAGAGAGATAAATGAAAAACACCAACAGCAATCTTATTTTATTCCTAGACATATTCTGGAAATAGAAAATCTACCCAGGGTTACTACTGGGAATAAAAAAATATTTCAGGTACAATAAAACTCAGCAATTTTCTCCTAACCCCAAATCAAGTTCCAGGGTAACTTTTGCAAAGCAGGATATTCCTCAACCTATAATTTTTCATTCTGCCTGAATTTCTGGATAAGACTAAAATACCCTGATTAAAGCTGTACTTGTGTATTTCCAACGCAGCTGGAAATAGAGATCATGGGGAACATGCGCTGCTGTTGAATTTGCAGCTCAACGTCAGGAATTTAAGGGAAGAGGATGAGCATCAAAACTACAGCATTCACTGTATTGAACAACCTGCCAACGTCAATCATGATTACTTTCATTTAGTCAAATATCCTAATGCAATTATTTAAAAAAAAATCTCTAATTTGAATTCCGCTAGTAAATTTCATTATATTACTTCTCATTGTAGATGCATAATGTATCAATTATGCCCAGATATTCCCCTATGACATTGACTGGAATGAGGCATTTATTTTTTTAAGTACCTATATACAGTAAGAGACTATAGCTACAGGAATGTGAGTGGGAACTATAGAAAAAAAATTATATAGAAGATGTATCAGTTCCCCTGTAGTGGAGAAGCACAGGAAGGTGGCAACACTCCTGCAATAAAGAAAAAATCCACCTTTCTTTTTAATTCAAGTTCTAGGACAGAAAACATAGTACAGAACCAGAGAGCTGTGAATTAGGACAAACACAAGGCTAAAAATGACGCCTAAAACTTCAGCAAATTTGTCAAGGGCTTTGATTGAGGTTGAGAATATGAGTCCAAATGGGTATACAGGAAGCAATCATTTTTTCATGAAGAATACGTCCTTTACTGTGCACACAAATTCTTCCTTCAGAAGGCTGTAAATTACAGTATTTATGGAATCTTAATGATCTAAACACAGTTGGAGCCTGAAGGTCAAGGCTGCAAACTGCATCCTAAATTTCTGTTTACAGATGAAGCACAGTATTTATTGCTGTACTGCTTGTGCTGCTGTAGTTAAAGGGCTGCCAGCATTTCCATTATAAACCACTATTTCAGGGGTTTATAACTTGCCTATCAATCTTCTGACTGGGATGAAACATGGCATACAAGGTCCTGGCTGTGAGACTGATTTTTTTTTGTTTGTTTTCTTTACCAAATGACAGAAAGAATAAGTTTAAAAGTTTTACAAGAAAAAAAAAAAGAAAAAAGAAGTGTACCAGGTTTTTCAAGCGTTTCTAGTGTTCTCGAGACACAATTACAGCTTCAGAATATGAAACACATTGACATAACTTCCTTACCTAATAGAAGGACTTTCAATTCCTAAAAAATGAAAAATAATCTAAACAAGACTTAAAGTTAGATACATTCTATTTTTTTAATTAAACAAACTCCAGATTTTAAATGGCAGCGAAGGACATCAGCAATCTAACAGTGTCCTTGATTCTGTTTATCTGTGTAGATTTACCATTAAGGGTAACAATTACACACCTTGGCACTGCACAAAGGTTGCATTCTGTTTAAATGAACATCTAAACGATTATACACAAGGTGTCCTTTACTGTTGTATATTCCAGATGATGTCAGGTAAAATTATTCAGAGTAAAGTCAAAGCCAATGTTTTCTCCTAGACTTTGAAATCTTGTACTGTTAAATCTTGTATCAAATTTAATTAAATTGGAGGGCAGCAAGTACAACATTTTCACTTCCACAGTGTCTACTCTGCCAGTGTGAAAGCACTTTTGCTCTGTACTAAATACCGTGGAGAGCAGGTGAAAAATTTGTTACGTTGTGTTTGCATATCTAGTAATTATGTTTTGGCAAATAACAAACAATAATGCAAGCCCTGCAAGAACTGAAATATTAGAAGACCTCAAAAACCCTCTCCTTATAATCCTAACTTTTGATATAATTTGTTTTCACAAATAAAGAACTGGGTCAGATCCAACAATGCTGAATGCTGCTGTTGCAATGCAACACATACATACTACATTATTATTAAACAGTTTTATGGCTCCTTTGCAACACCACACCAACTCAGACCGCACTGCTAAACCTAGAATATTATAGTTCAGCTAATCCCATTTTGGTTTATTTCTTTATGTTGGAAATCCAGTCACAGTAAATTAGTAAATTAGCTCCTCCCCAAAAGTAATTATTCTATTTTCTTTATTACAGCTGTAGGGCTTTTATTCACTGACACTTTTGAGTTACCCATAACTACCTTGCTTTTCTGTTTCCCTTTTGCTTTTGTTAAAAGATGACTGTATGAGTTCTACACCATTGCTAACAACTGGAAGAATCCCTCCTGTGGCTGGAGCTTTCTGCTTTCCTTCCCCACCTCCACCACGTGTCTGTTTGATGTCCACTTCACACTTTCACTTGCGGGAGACACTGGATAATTTTTCCCATCAACAGAAATCAAAGCAGAGTTTTGCTGCTTTAGTTGGTTCTGGTGAGAGACAGAGACCTGCAGACTTCTTAGGAAGTAAAAGGTGGGACGACTACGACATCTTAAAACCAACCTGGGTAGTGCAGCTGAACACGTATCACAGAATAATTCCAAGCAGAGACAAGATGTTATGAACAGTGACTGACTCAGGCCTCCTCATTAACTGGAATGTACTGCCTTTAACTCGCTGAAATGCATCCAAGAGCGCTGCTATATAATTAAATATGTTAAATAATGCCACCAAGGATCTTGTACAATCCTGAATCTTCAATGAACTGTACAAAGTTTTAAATAAAATATAGGTGGAGCCTGTCAAGCAGTGTTAGACTTCAAAATATTTTCCTCTTCTTCTGAAAGCTTCCTGTACCATCTGACACGTGTTTCTGCCACGCTGCCTGGCCTGCCATCGCACCGTACGTCTTGTTAGCAGCAATGTCATGACAGAAGTGCTGCAGTGCTGCATTCTAATGACCCCTTGCATTGTAATGAATAAAATGTTTTCTGCAGAAAGGATGTGATAGGAAAAAAATAATAGCTTTAATTTTGGGCACTCGCGGAGGTTTTTCTTTTTAAAGGCAGATCTGCAAACCAAGCAGAGGCGAACACCATTTCAGCTCAGCCACAGAAGGTGTGGAGCGCCGTGTGCCATACCTGTAAAGTCCTGGAGGAGCCTGATGAACCAGGAAGCTTTTCTCCAAGCCTTGCAGCACATCATTGAGCATCCTGACCCTGACAGGGGCTCTCTCCTCGGGGTCGTTGGCTGGGCGCATCTCGTCCGACTGGAGCAGCTCCGCCGCGTCCCTCAGACGTGCTGCCACTGCCAGCAGCTGAGGGAGGCCTGCCTCATCACCTGGGAACAGGGACAGCGGGACAGTCACCAGAGATTCACACACCACTCATTGCTCTTGCCTCCAAGTCAAAATTAATAGCCCAATTAAAAGCTGAGCCTCTTCCTCCCCTGTGAGCAGCACGGAACGGGTCAAGGGAAGCCATAGATCACTCCCGGTAACCTCTGATCTGTTCCTCAAAGATCAATTTGGGCTCTGGTGCTTTCAGATCTAATAAGCTGTGAGGAATGATTTTTGGGGTACAGCTTGAAAGCTGGCATTGGAAAAACAGGCATGCAGGAAGCAATGGTTATAAATCAAGAACTACAACATTTCCTTCTGAGACTGAATTTACTCAGTGCCATTTGATGCTGTTGCTCTTGAGTCTGAAAGCCTGTGCTTGGATTCCGTAATGACTGCTCTATAGAATATTGTAAAATGCAGAGTTTAATTGAATTTGACTCAACATTTTAAAATCTTAGAGGTTAACAGCAGTTGTGGAGGGTATGTGAAATTGTTCCTCTTAATCACTTAAGTCATATGCCAATGAGCCAACTTTAATTGATATCCTAATGCATATTCTAATCCAGTCAATATTATCAAGACTTTTTAAACTTGGAGTGTTAACTATTGCTTTGTCAGCCGCCCCACTCAGACAGCAAGAGTATAGAAGCCTGCAGCACCTAGGACAACACCACGATTTCAGTATTTCCCTGCTCACAGTGCAGAAAGAGAAATGTGAATTGGAGCACTGTGAATGTGCAGCCTCCTCCCACCTGCAGTGCAGGTGAAGAGCGTGGCCTCCTTTCCCAGCGTGCGCTTCATCTCTACAAGCACACGGAGAGAGAAAGCAGAGCCTGAACCTGATAGAAAGTCAAAAGCAGTATCAGCCAGCACAAACATTCCCAGGATGCAGAGGTTTTTTTTAAGGTGAAGATTCACTTTGCCTACTGACAAGAAATCCAACCATCCTTAGATCTTTCAAATAATGCCTTAATCAACATAAACCATGCAGCTCTAGGAGCTGTCTCACCCCTACATGAATGTGCAAACCTCAGGGAGTTCTGTACCTTAGTGACTGAGATAATTAAGCCAAGAAAGTGGTTCAGGACTCAAGTTCAATGAATTTTCAACCTCCTTGTGAAATACAAGTGAAAGAAATCACAAATAGTAACTGGGGAACATTGACATGGTTTAACCTCAGCTGGCAAGGAAGTACCATGCAGCTGCTCACTCAGACACCCAGTGTCTTCCCTGACGGAATGAAGAGAAGAAACAAAAAGTTAAAACCAATGGGTTGAGATTAGAAAAGTTTAATAATTGGTATAAAATGATGATGACCATAGTAACAACAGTAATTAATATAGCATCAAAAAGGGAGAAAACCAAAATAGAGACCTAAAACCCAAGACAGACAAGTGATGAGTGATTTTATTGGGCTGACCACGTTCAGCCTGGCCCCAGCAGCAATCAGCCTCCTTGGCCACCTCAGTTTAGAGTGAGCATGATGTTCCCTGGTATGAAATACCCCTTTGGCCAGTTCAGGTCAGCTGTCCTGCTCATGCTCCCTCCCAGCTTCCTTTAACTCCTCTCTGGCAAAACATGGGAAACTGGAAAGTCCTCGGGGTGAGAGCACAACTCAGCAACAACTGAAACATCAGTGAGTTACCAACCTTCATCTCATCCTAAATCCAAAATCTTACTAAGAAGAAAATTCTTCTAGTTAAAACCAGGACACACACCAACCCATTTTTCAAATTACTCATGGCTGGAGTCTGAAAGGTGAGAACATAAAAGGAATGGAAAAGCAAACAGGTCTAACCAAGAAATCCAAGGAAATGCCTGAATATAACACATTCTCCCTCTCATATGTAAAAAGAGATTTGCTATTGGATACATTCCAACAAAGGAAAAGGAGTTCATAGATCCCATATACTCCTGTCGTTCAGCTGACTAGCACATTCCAATCCAGCAAAACACGAAATGATCCGGAATACACGGAGCGACAAGATGCTGGTGTGAGAGAAACTGTCAGATCTCCTGAGATATCAGGATGAATTTCAGCAATGAACAGAAGCTCCCAGGGGGAACAGGAGTGAGAGAAGATGGTTTATGTCTGCCCTGGTTTGGGACAAGGTTCCTTTGCTAATGACACTTGGCCAATCCACCTTTCCTTAAACAGAATGGATAACAGGCGTGCTGGAATCCTGATATAAACACTTGGTATCTCTCAGAGTCTGCAGTAATTGAAATTCTGATCAAGTGAGGTTGATGTCTCAGAAAAATATTCTTCAAGCATATAAGCTTGCTACATTTAAGATATTTGCAAAATATCATTATCCTCAATTTTCCAATCTCTGGCAAACATCCTGTTCAGCTGAAGAACTTCCCATTCCCATGTATATAATGCAGGCAATATGCATACCTCAGCCAGCTGGGACTTGTGTCCATATGGAGACGTTTAAATTCACTCTGCTAGAGAGAATCCTTCGGTTCCAGCAAAGTATTCGTATTCCAAGTAGCATAAAACTTTTACAGTTTTTATTCTGAATCTTACATAAACAATTGCAAATGTCAGCTTTGCCTTTTCAGTAGGGAAGGTGAGATAAAGGGAAAATCCATCTTTCTGTATTTGGAAATGAAGCCAACCAGGCCATCCTTTTAAACATTAAAAAATCCTGTAAATGCTCTCACTTTTTCTCCACAGCCCCTAAACCGACTCTTTGTTTCACACTCAAAACCAGCACTTGTTAGAAAACACACACCAAGGCCCTTTTTAAATGCTTCAGTACAAAACCTGCACGTTTGGGCAGTGTTATCTCAGCCAAGTAAGGACAGAACAGGCATCGCAACACACTGAACTGCACAACCAAGGGAAAATGATTTATGCTTTTCTCAGGCTGAGGAGATGGGAATGGAAGGGCAAATGATTCCTCAAGAAAATCCTGCATTAACTAATAATGTCTTAAGCACCTAATGATGCTTTTACAGAGAAAATCAAGCACAATTGTTACCTCATTTAAGAGAAAACAATGCCACGTTATTATATTTTGTATTCTTTGTCCTTTTGTCTCCAGTGTGAATCATGATGAGTCATCTAAGCTAGTTGTTTAGTCGCTATAAAAATAAAATCGCAAATACAGGAAAGTGACTCAAGAGCATGTGCACTCTTGATCAGGGAGTTACACTGTTGAATTTCATTGCATTTGCTAAATGTAACTGAATCCTATTCAGAAACAGGTTACACCAAATAGATATTTTTACAGACACCAAATAAAATAGCCTTTCCCTGTGTAACTGATTGCTCTTATGAAAAGCACAGCTAGAGATTCAACATTTTTGATTGTGCTTGTGCCCTCTGTTATTAAAGGACCTGCCTACATGTACTTATACGAAAGGGAGCACAGACAAATCAGCATTTTAAGGCATGATAATTGCTTACCATATATGTGAACATGTGTTTCCATGTAAGAGAGAAGGGAAATTGCTTCAGGTTTTGATTAGCTTGCAAATTCTGAATCAACTATGATTTGCTGCTGTATTCACTAGGAAAATTTTTCATGCTCTGCAAAATAGGATAAGCAGACCTGGCAGTAGAAAATCTGAATGGGAAAGCTTTGTAGGAAGCACCCTAAAGGGGCAGAAACACAAATCCACAGACATCCTAAGTGCAAAGAATACGTTGCCATCAGCTTCAATTTTGCTACCATGACTGCTATGGCCCAAGTAAACTGATCTGGTGTTGCTCCAAGTCTTTTTTCAAAGTAGTTATGTTAAAGAGGAATGTTGTGACATTTACTATGTGCATGCCAATACAGGAGCCTGGAGAAGAGCGGGCTCCAGGGAGACTTTACTGTGCTCTTTCAATACTTAAGGGGAGCTTTTATAATAAAATTTGGGACAAACTGTTGCAATAGGACAAGGGGTAAGGGTTTCATACCAGAAGATTAGGTTTAGACTAGGTGTGAGAGAGAGACCTTTCTACAATGAGGATGGTGGAACACTGGGTTGCCCAGGGAAGTGGTGGATACAAACATTCAGTGCCAGGCTGGATGAGGCTCTGAGCATCTTGACCTACTGGAAGATTTCCCTGCTCACGGCCTTGGGCTACATGACCTTTAAATGTCCCTTCCAACCCAAACTATTCTATGATTCTATGGAGTTATCAATGACTTTGTACAGAGCTGCTGAAACTTATGGCCTACTAACACAGAATAGATCTCTTCCTTGCCCTTCAGAACCGAACATTTGTCCATGGAAAATGCGTTTTTCCATGACTGTTTTTAAAGGCTGAAGAAAGGTACTAATCCATAATAACCTTGAAGGGATAGTGAAGACAAGATGCTCAGTGTCTCATGACAAAAGAGATATTTCTGTCTTATATACAGATTTGTTGCGTTTTTCACTTCTGCTGCAGTCAAGAATAAAGGGTGGGAACAGTAAAGAGGGAAATTTTCTGAACATTACAGACGGGAGGAGAGAGTAACTCTGAAAAGCACCCAAAATGATCAGGGAAATACAGTCAAGCAGGTAAAATGACGCCAAGATGAAGAGCAGCAGATAGCTGTAGGCAATGAGCATGCAGCCATCAATTAAATGAGAGAGATACGTTTCTTTATTGAGTTTTCTAAGGACAGAGAACTTAGCCTGATATTTTGAAATGTACAGGTAGAGACAGGGCTGTGGAAAGTCACACAGACTTCCCTGGGAACGACTTATTGCAAGCCAGATTATTTTAAACTTCTGCTAGTGCTGCCTACTATTATCACCCCAAGTACTTCAGCTGCTGTAACATCTGTAAAACATCCATTCTGGGGAGGAGAAAGGGACTAACTGAGAGGGAGCCACATGCAGCTGACACTGCCGCAGCCAAAGAGCTTTAAATCATGGCTCCTGCACTTCTGGAAAACCAGAAATTCTCATCCACCCTTAATTTGTCTCCATCAGCCTCTCCCTCCCAGCCAGTGCCTATCAGAGATGGGTAGAATTTGCTCCAGCAGCTTGTGCTGACAGCCACAAGTGGGGATCTCACCTCGCCTGCCTGGTGCCGCACAGCCACAATTCACAGCTGGGGCACAGACACCAGCTCTGAACGGTTTGCATGAGTCTGAGTGACTGCCAGTAACAAATGACATCAGCTTCCACAGCACCCAAGTGAGGGACATCACGAAGCTGGCTGAGTTTAGTTTTGTAAACTGAGTGGCTGAACTTGTTGTTGCTGGGACAGTCAGGTGCAAAGGTCCAGAAATGCTTTTAATCCTGATGAGACACCTGAGAATCTCCACCATCAACCCCTGAAACTTGCTGTAACATATACTAGATTAAAAAGACAGGCTACAGGGAGCATAGTGCTAAGAGTTTTCAGCAGCAAATACAAATGTGTTCTGGATAAAAATGCTTGTATACATACAAAACACTTCTATACAAATGACTGTGCATTTTCACTTGCATAAACGTACAACACACTTCTACAGGAGTGCTTAAAAGCACGGCTTGTATCATTCACACACCAGATTTGACACCTTGTCTGCACCCTACCTCAAGAGGTAAATTGGATTTTCATAGGAGACAAGGTCTAGCAAGACATTCATGTATTTGATTCAAGTTAAAATGGGTCTTGATTTCAAATGGACGGAAGGCACAAATCCCACACAGCTGCAAGGTGTAGCTACAGAGAATATTCTAAGCAGCCACTTTTTTCTGAATTTGTCTAAAATATCCCATCTGCGAAGAGACAGGCAACAGCCTCACTAGCCCTGGGGACCTGGATTTCAGCCTTGGAACCCCCCTCTCCCATCACTTATGACCACAAGGTTTCCTGTTAGACATCAGCAGAGGCAGAAAAAGAAATCTCTCCAACCCCAACCCTTCCTTTCAGATAAACCCAAAAGCAGCGGTTTGTTTCCAAGAGCTCTGGTGTGTGCAGGGGGAGAGAACACATGCCCCTGAACAGCCTCTCCCCATCTTTCTGAGGAACGGGCCAGAGCCAGATGAACATGCTGGGGATGACGTAACTTGCCAACCACACTATCCTGAATATAAGAAATGGTCTCTGAAGTGCTGAGTAATATCCCAGGGAATTTAGCAGAGCTAATTGCAGAGACACCCACCACGTTACAGGGTTAAATCCTTTAGAAATGTGAATAAATGCAGTATTAACAAGTATCAAGGTATACACAACCCTTCATGAGTACCTCCAGGAGATGGCAAACAGTGACTCAAATATTTACACAGAATTTAACTTGAAGGATGTGAGAGAGTCCGACGGGCAATAAAATCTGTGTTCAAGGAATTGGCTGAACCAGATCCCAGAGGCACAAAATTAAGCCTAATGAACAAATATTTTACGTGTCATGCTGATTTACCTTCACCTTTTCTACATTTACAGCTTGCATTGAGTTGAAGAAGAAAACAGTTCACTAAGACATTCCAACTTGGAACTGGAAAGTTTGGACGACATGAAATCTTTTGAAGAATGAATAAACCCATGAGCCACACAAAAAAGTACCACTTCTCATTTAAAAAACTGACAAAGGACCATTGTCTTAATGTTTTGCAACATGAAAAGAAACTGTTCTTTTATACAAGTCAGAGACAGACAAGACATGAAAACCATGAAAAAAATCATTAAACAAAACTCCAAACTGAACAGCTGGGAGAAAATTTACCCTGCTGGCCCTACAGCCTAGGAAATAATTTTCTCTCCCCTGAAGTGGTAGAGATAAATGATGTAACTGAAGTTAGAGAAAAAAAAAGTCAGTTTAAATCAACGTTTCCTGTTACTCAAAATAAAGAAAGAAAAAGAACAATAGAAGATATCTCATGTTCAGTTGAAGGAATACCAGCTGAGCCACACTTTTCATTTGATGATCATCCCCTGCTGTGTTTAGGCTGAACTAAACCAATGTTTATGTGGCGCAACAGAGCTAAAATTACTTGTCTCTTTAGATGCTCACTGATTCCAGACCAATACTTGCCTACTGACTCCTACGCCTTCAGAATGATGGATGGGAAAGATTAAAGAAAAAGTATCATACTTCTATGAGCATGTGTTACAGGAAAGTGGTGCTTTATAGCGTGGGGAGTGAAGGAAATGCAGGGGTAGCACCTCAAGATTGCAAAAAGTCTTTACGTTTGAGATACGATCTCACAATCTGCTGAAGGGCATGTGAAGTTTGGGTGTGATTTTATAGAACTTCTCTATTTAACAGCTCAACTTGAGAGTTTCATAAACCTGTAAGCAGAAATATTGTTCAAAGGCCTTAGGACACTACAGGTAACCTGCATTGCTTAATTGACAAAGTAACATCAGGAGAAATCTAAAAACTTTATGGCTTTCTTTGGCAACAAAACCTGCACTTTATTCGGGATTATATAATGACCCTATTTAACAAGTAAAATCACTGGCTATTATTAAGTATTGAAAATACGTGTCAGGGATTAGAAGGTTCCTTTTCCCCCCGTATTAATGGAGAACAATATTCCTCTAACGAAAATTACCTTTCAGACTGTTCTGGACTTCCAAGGCGACGTCGAGGGCATTGAACGGCAAAACCGGATCAGCGGCAATTTGCAAAGTCACTTGTCCTGTCAGCTGAAAAATACAAACAACACCCCAAATCCAGTCAAATTATTTCCAGCAGATTGAACAGCCAGCACTTCTTTTGGAGTAGCACATGTTTTCATTACATTGGATTTTCAGGGAAATGTGATTAAAACCCCATAGGCACGTTTTTATGAAAAGGAATATGACCCTTTCTACACAACATTACAAAATGTTCAGAGAATACAATTCATGACCACACACATTAATTCTGTGCAGTGTGTCTGCTCGGGACCCAGGATGCTGCAGGATTCTCTGAAGGATCTTTTTACTTTGTTTTCAAATAAAATATATCAAGACTCTAAACATGGGAATGAAGTTTACACTAGTTCCCTGGTCTCAGCTATTGGATTTTGAGAGTTCTCACAACTAAAATAAAGCGCCACAGACATTAATAATCAGAAGATCAAGCCTAGGGCTAAATGCAAGCTGACCTGCAAAGCCATTGCCTTTTGAAGTGTTATGTGACAACTTGGTGCACGCAGTTGTACAACTTCCAGACTGGGTAGATCACTGCTTTTCTCTCAGGAACTCAGGGAAAGAAATTCCCCAAAGAGAACTCTCAGCCCACTCCAGACTAGACGTCAGCACCTGTCACAAAAACTCAGTGGCATGAATGCTGCGTTCTGAACAGTTCACAGATAAGGCAGGGGCTGAGTGGCCTGAGAGCTTTTTTCTGCTTACAGAAGGTCAGTTCTCCAGCTGGAGGCTTAGACATGCTACAGGGGCTGTGTATAGAAATACATCTTCCTGCTGAACTATACCTAGCTGTGATTAAACAGAGGATTTCAGTCTCCAGGCTGCCAAGTCCATCACTGTTCATGGGAGCTATAAAAACACACTGACAAAAACATGCAAGAAACTTCCATTCATCTTCTTCATATCTTGATATTGCAAGAAGGGAAAAAATACCTGTAAGGCTGTGCTCTAAAATGGAATGATGGCTGCAGGTGATGGTGACCGTGTTGATAAAAATGTGGACTGAATAGGATCCTATTGTACAATTCTTCCCAAGGTGTTGGGGGAGCAAGAATAATATCTATCCTTCAAAAGCAATATGATAGTTTCTGTGCCAAAAGTAGCATTTTAATTTTACAATAGAAAGTAGCAGGAAAAGACAACAAGCCTCTGTAATATTAACAACAATAGTGGAGCAAATGAAAAGGAAAACCATCTCCCAGGAAAGTGGATGAAGGCAGGGTAATACCAGAAATACAAGTTTTCTGGAGAAAGATTAATAGAACCTCACAACATTTCTCAGAAAGCAGAAAAGAAATCACCTGGCCACAGACTGGTTTGAGTACAGAGACTGGGGGAACATGCTGTGTATCAGAGTGCAGCCCACACCTGAGCACAGGTGTGCTGTGAAGCTACGGACATTTACCTCTAGAGAAAAACAGTATCACAGAAGGCAGGAAGGAAAACAAACAAACAAACACCCTACCTTATACAGACAGAGAAAATATGGGGAGGAATAATGTTATGTCAAGCTATTATTAGGAAAAACAAAGAACTAAGAGCAAACTCAAAGATAAAAAATACTATGTCTGGACAGCTGTGTTAAAGTAACTTCGTATGAAGAAACTTCCTAATTCCTCAGGCCATCAGTGCTCAAAGGCTATTACATTATCTATCAGTGATTATACACAAAAAGTGTCTGGAAAGCACTAAGAAACAATGCTCTCAGAGATGCCAGAGAGGTGTAATGGAAAGAGAAAAAATGGAACTGTTAGGGCAAACTAAAACCTGCACAACACTGCACCCAAACCGGGTCCATATAATCCAGCCATAAGCAACTGTAAAAAATCTGGTTCTAAATACCCAAATGCCACACAAACTCCTCCCATGTCCTGCACGGAACTCTTGCAGGAAACACTGCCCAGAACATGAGCCCCCTGTGACAGCCCTGTGAGCTGCCAGAGACAAGCAACTGTGACGCTGAAATAACATCCTAAAGAAAGCAGGTATTCCACATGGACCCCACACCCACTGAACCCCAGGACAGCACCAGGGCGCACCAAACACTTACAAATTCTTCCTTGACAGCTCATTTCGGCTAAAACTCTCACTACATGGCAATACAAATTCATAATCGTAGGTACTTTAGGAAGGGACATCAACAGTTACGAGTTGTTGCTGATACTTTACAATCTGTTACCACAACGCTTAGGAACACAAAAGCAAGGAAAAAAAGCTTCTTTTGTGAAGCAGGAAAGGGGCATTTAAAGAGGACAATACCCTAGTCAGCAGCTTTCCTTTTTATCATCTCCTGCAGAACCTGGCTTATTTTTTATAAATTCTTGCCTTCTGTTTCTTCCAAAGAATTTTAGTTTGCTTTCGACTACAGCAGACCAAATCTGTTTTCTTTTTCCTACTTAAATAAAGTGATACCATCCAAAACTTATGACTGACTGAAGCACTTTTAGAAATTTTATAGTCTCTGTCTGACACTGCAGACAGACATCCGTGTGCTAGCAAACAGGTAGCAGTGGTGTTTATTAAATCACGTACTTCGTGGGCTAATCTGGAAGAAATCCATCATGTAAAGGAAAGCTCAGAGCATTGATCTGAACAGAGTAAGTAATAATGCTGCAGAAGCATCTATCAAACCCACATAAAGCAGCAAGACAGGAAAGGCTACTGATTTCTTATTTATAGTCTTAGTTTTGGATATACCATTCCCCTGAGCGCAACACTGAATATACATGGAAAATAAAGACAAGCTTCGGCCCCCTTTTCCCAGGGGAAAAATGCATCAGACTGACTACTGAATTATTAAACGCAAGAATAATTTGGCAAAGAGTAAAGACAACAATTTTCTCTTGATGTGAAAAGCTAAAGCAGCATGATTGATTCTATTCCCCTACTGAAGTGGTTAAAACACTAATGACAACTTCTCAAATAGCATTTATACGTAACACACACACAATAGACACAGTACACACAATAATTGATGTAACATTTACACAATTATCAAGTCTAAGAAAATATCTTCGAGTTAAAATGTTAATCCATCCCAAAATGATTTTCTTATTTTAAAAAGAAAAAGTAATGACTAATGCTTCCACTGCACTTGGCTGTGGAAAAGGTGCTTTTCGCTAAATGAAAATTCATTTGATGAACCTCCAATTACATTAAAAATCAGTATTAATATAAAATGTAACAATACTTATAGAGTTATACTGTATTTGTTCTCTGTGAGGGTGGTGAGGCCCTGGCACAGGCTGCCCAGAGGAGCTGTGGCTGCTCCATCCCTGGCAGTGGCCAGGGCCAGGGTGGATTCGGCTTGGAGTAACCTGGGAGAGTGAAAGGTGTCCCTGCCCATGGCAAAGATCAAAGATGAGTTTTAAGGTCCCTTTCAACTCAAACCATTCCGTGATTTTCTATGCATACCGCAAAACAAATCTGAGTATTTAAAATAGGTTTAATGTTACCAAAGCAACATTATTTCAAGGTCTTTTACCGTAAGGCATAAACATCTTTGTAGGAAGTATGGTGAACTACTGTCCCTGCCTTCTCTGACACTGCGTAGATCCCAAAAGATAAAAAGAAAAACCACAAACTTCAAAAAAATGCTGGTTTAAGGTCTGATTGGATGATTCAGTACCTTGTGACATTTCCTAATGATGTTGTAAGTTCTTTTCCAGAGTTTTATAAACTATTCTTTCAGGAACTACGTTTTCTTGCAATTCTACCCATCTGTGAGCCTAATTTGACTATAAAAGTCAATTTTTCAGGAACATCAGGTGGATCCACAACACTTTCTCAAGGCCTGTGACATAAAAAACCCCCCTGGATTAAACACACAAAAAACTGTTCCTCTATATAAATTATAAATATACTTCAGCATTTTAGCAGTTTTACAATGCAAATAAGGAAATGGAATAAAACGGACTTTGGGGGGGATTCATCACAGATTTGGTTGGGTTTCTTTGTGTGTCACAGCTGTTTTCTCAGGGAGTTAAACTCAGTGTTCAAGACAACTTTCCTCCTCAAACATCCAAGCTGCCTACTACCAACATAAAGCATGTCTACTGGCATACAAATTTAATGTAATTTTTTTAAAAATATGAATACTTTAAGCCCGGGCTAGATAAACGTGCAAGGCTCTTACACAGATTCAGTTTTGCTTTGGGGAGATGCTGTTATGAGCCTGCCTTGCAGGGACGATGCCTCAAGAGCAGTCTGGCGTTACTGACAAGGCAGGCACAGCCACCCCATCCTCCACTCTGACCCAGCGGCAGAAACTTGCAAGACGAACAAAATTAAAACGTATTTAGTGGGTATGAAGAGATGAAAATATTATGCGTGAGAGAGATCAATCTGCAAGAATGAACATCAGTGCGCAGGCAGTTTCCTTAACGCAGAAGTTTACACGCCGGTCCTTTTCTGGGTGTTTCTGTTTAGTGAAATTTGAAACGGCGCCAGCCTGTGCCACGCAAACCTCCGTGGGTGAAGTGCTGAGCCTTTAGGACATTTCTGGTTGCGTTAGGAGCGTTAAAAATCTACACAGACATCTCAGATCTCCACATATGCCAAGTTACAAACAACATGATTGTAAAAATCAGGTAAACCGCCACGTTTATCCTTCTGTAAACACTTTCAGCCGTGCCGTACTCCAGCTTTACCTGCCGGGAAGAATTAGGCTCAGCTACTTGAAACCCGAGTTTTGCAGCAGCAGCTCCTTTGAATTCCAAGCCCTACGCCTCTGCAACAAACTTTTACAATTTCATTCCACGCATGTTACCAACACTTTACTGGCATCTGTGCACTTGCAGAGGAAACCAGCACACGCAGGGCAGCTAATCCACCCAAAGCAGGACAACCCGTGTGAGAGGAGAGGTAACGTAACATGGTTGTGTGGGGGACCTGTGCGGATTCTCAGCTCCAGACTCAACATCCCCTGTGCCTGACCGCCCACTACAGACCCAAAAATCCTGGGCACTGAGCAGCTCTGAGCCTCGACTTCCCGTGACAGCAGCATTGGTTTGGTTTTCTTTCTAAAGTCATGTTTGCCCTCACACCCCGGCACCTCTCCCTGCGCACATTACCCCTGGGGTTCGCGGATGAGGAAAGAACACGGCAAAATTCTTTGCTGCTTAGGGGGATCAATAGCACTGTGTTGAAAACAACACTTTTTTTCCCTCTTTTCCCTTCCCTAAGGTGAGTGGAAAGGTTCAGCTTTCGTGACTGGCTGTTGCAGTGCCTAATCTCAGGTTTGAAGAGTTCTTTTGCATCAAGGGTCTCTCTTCCCACACATACTGATGAGCAGAGTGACCTGCTGAGAACTTCTGACATGAAACCAATTCTAAACAACAGCTTCAGCCTCCACACCCATGTAAGTAAGGCATGAATATCTGCATATATTAACATCCCCCCTCAGAACCACAGTTTTAGTAATCTCAAATGTTAAAATAATCAGCCTTCCTCACCTACTCCCCACATCAACATTGAAGAAATATTTTTATTAATACGGGCAAATTTCATGAAGATGCTTTCTTCTGCTTCCCCCTATCCACTCAACTTCCTTAACGTTATCAGACTTCTTTAATTAAACACGGGAAGTTGAGTCTATTTAAATGGAATCTGTGATTCCCTGGCAATAACAATTTCAGCACCTAGTGTTACCAGATGAATGGCAGCAGACGTGAGACTCATGATAAATTAATGAGCATTTTTAATAGTGGGATCTCAATTTACTGCGGAAAAATTTCCTGCAGAATCAGTCTACACAGCAGGTTTTTTATATTCATCACCTTCCAAAAAAGTTAACTGAGTCACACAAGCAAGAGGCAGGAACATGAGAAAACAACCAGTTCTTTGACCCTCTATCTTTCTGAAAACCACATTCCCATGATTGGGCAAAGAAATAGAAATCTGGCCTCAAACACGTTTGTTTTGCATTTAAGCTGTCAAATTTCCAAAATTCAAATTCCTTAAATATTCAGTGATACCATGTGTTTGGGGTGGGTTTTTTGTTTGGGTTTTTTTTGGTTGTTCCCCCCCCCCCCCTTACTGAAATCTACCTTGGCATGTATTCACACCACAGATCAAATGGTATTTTGGGGTTTCAGACACTGAATGGAACGCGCTGTATTTTAGGACAGTAGAGGGCTCTCTGAGAAAGGACTGTGGAGAGTCTGTGCTGCAGCGGGTGAACCAGAGCACAGTAATTCCTAAGAAATACCTTTTTCTGAACAAGAAGAGTGTGAGACTTTGCAAATGTTAAATACTTTATTTCAACACCCCCCCCTTCTCCCGCCGCCAAATAATTTAATACTGTTTTATTTACCCTTAGCAAAGAAAATATTGATTGGGAAATAAAAGTGATTGTGAATGAAACATGGTCTTTCCCTCTCTTCAGGTGTCCTGTGCACAGCAAGCAGCCCTTGACCGTTTGTATTAGGGTGGCACACAGCACTAGGCATCCCCAAAATTACATATTAAGATGATCCAGACCAATGGTAGCTTGGCCTGACTCTGGAATACAGATCTCTATTTACAGGATCATACACTATGTTTTCTACATGATTCATGACGAGGTTCTGAGGCACTGATAAATTAAGGTCAAAAGTATCCTCTTAAGTGATTAATTTGCTTAAAATCTAATTTGTTGGCCAATTTAGTAATATACAGCTCTTAGAGCAGTGAAAGTACATTCTGTGTGGGTTTCATTCACAGCTGGGAGTGACCATCCATCCCATTACTCTCAGTTTCTTGCACAAAAAAGAAACTCCTACTTATCTCTGCTTTGCTTTTTGTGTGCATGTAGAAATTACTGCTTTTCAGATGATATGTATACGGATATGGAGATATATATATTTTTTGTGTACCGAGACGCATTTCTGTGAATTTTCTAATATGGTGTGATTAATGGGGTTGTCCCAGGAGCTGGACTTTGATGATCCTTGTAGATCCCTTCCAACACAGGATTTACTATGATTCTATTAAAAAAATATTTTAAATTGCATTAATTTATAGTGAGGAATGATTCCCGGTGCTCTGGGTTATAACTCCTTGGTATTATCCAGAGTTTCTTTCCACTCCTACCTTCCATCCAGTCCTGCTGCTCTGCACACAGTCAGAGCCTGGCCCATTTTTGGCAGCTCTCATGCTCTTGTTACCGCAGGGGCAGAGAGGAGGGATGATTAACTCACTCCCAAGACAATGGCTTTATTGAGTTGGGCTCGGCACTGTGCACATGAACCTGTGCTCAACCCGGTTTGTCTGGAACTGAGGCAGAGCCACTTTCTGTCTGCACAGGGCTGCTGCTCACACAGCAAGCCGTGAAGTCAACTGTGGAGCCCATCAATGTAGGCAGCAACAATCTGAGATGATTTTCTAACCATCTATTTCATATTTAGGCATGTCAAATTCTCCCGGTATCTGCATGCAAAGTCAGCGTTGAATTGACTTCTAGAAGGGCCACTAGATTAAAACCTTAGGAAAAAGAGTTAGTCAGACTTTTCCCCAGCTTGTGTGGTTACGAGCATGCAGAAGGCTGCAGCAGAATGGTCTTTGCAGTTCTTGAGCTCTGGCTGAGGAGGCAACACCGTGACAATACAGATCTTTACATCTTTACAGACCCTCATGCTGGATTTCCTATGGAGAATTGTAAAAATTTGCTCCAGTGTTAATTCTTTTTTAGCTCCAGTGTTAAAGCCAGGTTGCTCTGGTTACCAGCTGCGGACTCTGAGGGTGACAAATACTGAAAAGTTTGCTTCAAAGCAGAATGATCTGCACACAGCATTCCCATAAACCCAGATACCATCACTGCACAGGAAACGACCTCGTAGATTCTTTCATTCTCTGCCCCTCTTCAGGTGTGGGAGAGGAGAGGGAAGCAGTGCTGGATCCCTTTGAGAGAAGCAATGATAGCTGCCTGGAGCTGGCTACAGGCAGTCCCGAGGAAACAGATTTAGCTATTGTTCTGGTACAAAGGGAAATATATAATGAAATATGGAGCAAAATTTATCTCCACAGATCAGAGTGGAAGATCTCCAATGACAATGACAATGATCATGTAGAGAAATGGCATCTTGGACAGATAACTAACTTAAGCCAAAACTACATGGCTTGCTTTTCTTTATTTGCATGCGTAATAAAGACATCTGCAGGGTAAAACATGCAGCTAGCTATCAGCGCACATGCTCAAGCACAAAAACCTGCATTTTTTTGCTGTTATAAAGGAAAGTTTGAAGTACAGAAAGTAAAAATCCTCTCAGAATAACAGACAAGAGACATCAGTGCAGATTCCTGCGGACTGGTATGAAAACACAAACCAGGCTGTGATTAAGATCCTGGACATCACGATCTCCCATGCTACCAGAAAACAGCCTTCCCTGTGTTTGCTCCCGGTTAATGAGAACCATTCCCTCTCCCTGCCTTATCTGTGTGCTGAGGACACCAATCAGGATGTTGGCACAACCAGCCCTCCTTACTCACAGGATAATCGAAGCACAAGATGATGGGACTCAACAAGATAATTGATAATTTTGTTAACAGTTGCCAGACAGTTGGCTGGGCCCTGCTGGTCTCGGAGCCTTCCAAGGCAGACAGTAATGACTTGCAGATAAAAAAAGCAGCAGTCCAAGTCTGCATTTAATCACCCAGGTTCACAAGCACTCTGCAGAAACAGATCAGCCCAGAAAACGGTATGTTGCCTTGCAGCCCTAATTAATCAGAATATCTCCTCACTCGCTCTAAGATACATGCATGAACCAAGAGTCTTCCCAGACTGGAAGCAATCCCAGGATCACACATTCAAGGACATCCAAGTGCTCCCCCAGTTTCTATTTGATCTGTGAAGCCACTTCTTCTGCTGCATCCGCAGGACTTGGTCTGAAACTTGTGGCATTGTTAAAAACTGGATAATAGTCATCAGAGGAGTGTAATAATAAAGAAATCTGAAATAGGGAGCTTCAACCACAGCCTTCAGTTTAGACCCTGATATCATCTTTTTAATCACTCTCCTTTTACAGAAATGGATTTGATTTAATTGAACTCCAAATAAAAAGTCTCTAATCATACTTCATCAGCATGCAATTATTATTCAAGGGAAACCATATGTACTATTAAGCACTCTTAATTAAAATAATGCATATAATCTGCTTCAGCACCGAACAGTCATTCTCCTTGATGTTCATTATTATTTTTCTTCCATTATTGTGACAATAATTTCTTTTCCTACTTTTCCTCATCTATCTCAATTTCATTTATACACTTCTTCAACATTAATGACCACGATATCAGGACCCTGGGATGCATTAACATACCACCATCCTTAAATATTGCATTGCATGACCTTCAAAATGAGTCCGACCTGACTATGGAGATTGGGAGATGAGGATGAGGAAATGCTCTTAGAGGGGCCTCAAACGACACTGTTTATCCCAAATTTTATTTGCAATTATGTCTTCTAAGTGGCCATACTGAAAGAAGAATATATCCCAGGCAGCAGCCAGTCCTCAGAATTTAGGGAGAACCAGGGACAATGAAAGAAAGAAACTGAATTTAGGAGTTGAAACACCTGAGGAAAATCATCCACGATGGGTTAAGGAAAGAGTTCCTTGAGGAGCTTGTCGAACTTGGACAGTCAATTCAGCAAACTCAACAGAATAAACATTATGGAAAGAATAATGACAATACATATTAAAGTCTCCCTATCCTCTCGAACTCAGAAAAGCGGAGATATTCAATAGTTACACAGAGAAAATATTGCTCTTTTCTCTCCTGCCACCTCTTGATGCAAAGGTACAAAATTTTTTTCCTCTTAGGTCACTCCAATCAGTCAGGACTGGAGCACTGACAGTTCATTAAACACGACAGACTGGCCTGAGGGAGAGACACCAGTGAACCACAGTGCTGAGGATCCCAGGGAAGCTGAAAATACATCACACTGCAGCACAGAGCTCACGGAAAGATCCATCAACATTAAAAGGCACATTCTGCCTCAGGGGAGAGTTCACTGGGGCTACCCCCAGACACCAACATTCGCTGCAACTTTCACAAAGAGGCTCAATTTCCTTCTCTGGCAATTGCTTCAGTTAGGGTTAGGTTCTGCTCTTGGATTCGCTTGCATAGGATTTACTAAGCCAGAAAAGTATTTAAGCTTCTAACTAGTATCAGAATTCAAAGACGGAATTTCTGTGAATTTTTTCCCACTGTTTTTCATATCAGAACATTCAATCTTCAATGTAACTAAAATAAGAAGCAATCAGTTGACTTACAGTAATAGTTTGAAATTTAAACCTCAAAAGGAGATCTGGAATTAAGCAGTATAACTTCACAAGTAAAGGTGGGGTATCTTGCTTGTTTTATTTTAAAAAGAAAACATTAATTAAAGATGAATGTGTTTGGGCCGGAGCAACCTCCCCTCAGGCCTGGGGGAAATGCCAAGTCTGACAAACTCTTTGAGTCTTAAGAAATCCCAGATCAGTTTGATGAACTTACTGAAGTATTTTATAATTACCTGGCAGGTTCCTGAGACTGCCTTTTTACCTGAAAAAGAAACTCTCCTCATCTAACTTGTCCCTGAAAAACACTGATTAAAGACATAATAAATAATCTTTCCCATTACAGAATATTTATATAAAACAGAAAAAGAAATCTCAGATCATAGAATGGCCCTTGAAATTCATAAGGAACCCTAGCGATAAAGCTGAAAGTATCTGAAGGTAAAATTCAGATTTATTAGCACATCTGGGTCTATAATCACACAGCTGTTACTAAAATCATTAAATCATGATGGCCATTTGATTCCACTGTGCCTATGGGTGGGTTCTGTATTAAAGGGGCAAAGACAGCACGATCTGATGGAAACAGCGAATATGACACAGAGAAGCATATTTTAATATATCGTATCTTACAATACTGCAGGAAATGTTACTACTTGCTGCTCCAAGTACAAAGACAACAAGGGTGAAGATCCGATCGCTTTAGTGAAAGGTAAGAGGAAAAGGAAGTAGTTGAGGAGTCTGGAGAGTGAAAGGGATGGAGTCTGGAAAAAGTGAACTATTTAGAAAAAAAACAAGTTGGAATTTGCTGCACAACATCAACAGGAGCCTGGGCAATGTCTGAAAGAGGAGAAGGCAAGATTAAAAGGACAGCTGAGGAACATCATTTTGACAGAACACTATAGACGGATTACAGGAGGAAGAAAGACTTGCAAGGCAAATATGCCAAGACAAGAGACAGTTACAATGCAGAGAAGTGGTTTGATCGTGAAGCCAGGGAGAAAAGGATGGAATTAAAATATTCTATAGAGTGAAAATGTATCAGAATGCTAAAACGTCCTTTAGCATACTATATAATGAGTGTGCACTCAACATATTTCCCCCACATTATGTAAAATTCCAAATACATTATCCCCCAGAGTGAAAAAGTTCTGTGGAATATGGCACTGACCCAGAGTGAACAAATAAATTAGTGGGAGCATCTGAAGTGATGTAGGCATGCAGGTGTGTAAGTGCACTTCAATTCACAGATCAGAGAAAAACTCATCTCAAAACTCTTCCATATGTTAAAACTGAAGACAGATGCAATTACAGATAATATTAATTTTCATACTTAAAAATAAATTAAGACTTTCCAGACTCTGAGAACTCCCCCCCCCCCCAGCCAGTAGAAAGGCAATGTGTATGGGCATTTGATGTACTCTGAATAGCTTTAAACTCAATAAAAATAATCTTCATAAGAATTTTGATATTAGAGTGAAATTTCTAGAGATATTGCACTGTGTCTGCATCATACATCAAAAACACAAAACATGCTCTTAAGTTTTTCACTTGTATTTTCAGGAAAACTCAAAAGCCTTCCAGGAACTGTTCTGATCTTTTGGGTATAGGATGATGCTGCCAGATTCTGAACCCTAATGAACAATATAATCATCCAAGCTTCATCCAATAATAATTATATGGGACATTTTTGAATGAGGAATTGATCAGAATGCATATTTGACACTGGGATTGGAGAAAAACAACAGTTTTCACTTACAGACAAATTTTAGAAAATGACAGGGTTTAGAATTCACTCATAAGGCAAAATGAGTGGGTAACAAGTAACAAACTCCAAGTTTCCTAACACCATTTAAACTCCATTTCACTTTATCAATATTGACCTTTCAAGATACTTGAAACAGAAAAACTGGAAATTACTCTAAATCTTGCAGTTTTTAAGCCCTGAGGGTCAGCCAGGGTTGTCCCAAGGGAGTCTGGAGGTATCCCTGTGTCTGTCCGTTCCCAAATGTTTAAATTTTCCATTCTGAGAACAGCAGACTGCAGACACAATATTAGATTAGACCACTACGTTATGCTGATTTGCTAATATTTATTTTACCTCCAGTCCTCCAGCAGTTCTCTGCACAAAACCCCCGTGTCCCTGAGACAGAGGTTAAACCTGACTGAAGACAGAGTTAATTTTCTGCTTACTCTGCTTAAGTAACAACTGACATTTTCAAAAGAGGGGATATGAAGGAGGGCACCAGAACCATCAAGGCTGAAGGGTTTATTTGTGCAGAATATTACACTAAAAGAGCCCAGTAGCTATTAGTGATTATTAATCTTCATTTACAATAATAGCCATATTTAACAAAAAAAAGAATAGGCTATGCTGCAAGTCATGCAAAAGCCTTTTTAGTTGTCAGCCCTGCTAGTCTAAAAAAGCCTTCACCCTATTCATTCAGTTATCATTCTGCAGCTTATAATTAAAGTGCTAATGTATATCAGAATTCTTTGATCTCAAAATAAAGGATTCTTTTACCAAAGAAATTAAGAACACAGTAGTTACAGGAAATTCAAGTTTCCGAGTAAAAATTAAAAGAAACAACCAAAAGTGATGTAATTAAGGGAAAACTATTTCAATTGAACTAGAGAAGGAAAAAACTTAGTGAGAAGTCATTTTGGATTGTGGAACAGTTCATCAAATAAAGCAGCATAAGATTTTTCTCTTTGTAGTTGAATACAAGCTGGGAAGAAAGGAAGTGAGCATATTGTACCAGCACAAATGGACTAAATGACCTCAAAGTTCTTTAGTTTAATCTAATGAGCAGAGATAATTCATAAATCCTGAAATCCAACTTCAATTAGCATGAGTTATCGTAACAGTTCACAGTATCTCATCCATGCTATTTTATTTTCATTCTGAATTCCCATTTGAGGGGAAAGAAAGTCAGCAGCATGTCACAAAGTCTGTCTAGACAATAGCAAATAAAAAAACCTATGTGTAGTCATCTGCACTACCTACAAGCATCACTCTAAACACTGAAGGTCAGCAGAACTCCTGCCACAGTCTTGCGTCTTACTGCTCAGTGTGACCAAAACTTGACTTGAAAAAAACCCAACCAAACAAACAACAAAACACCTCAAAAAATTTAGAACTCTTTTTGGGTTTTAGTCCGCTAAAAAGAATCCTCTTGCATTGCTGGGGATGTTAACCGGAGTTGCTGTCTCCCCACCCCAGGTTAGCTGGCAGGTACTTAAACAAAGCTGGTAACTAGAAGGGATGGAGTGAGCAAGATCCTACACTGCTCCTCTGGCAGTGCCACCAGTCCCTCTGAAAATGGATGCTGACCTTTGAAATAACCTTTCAAAAGCAACTATTAGCTCAAAGATGTGAGTGGACACCAGGCAGTCTCGGCTCTTAGTTCTGGTACTGTCATCCCTTCCCTCACTATCTGCTTCTCAGGAAAAGTGATTTTATTTAATACACAAGGGTTAAAGAAGTCAGCCAAGACTAACTACACCCCACTATCGATCTGCATTCAGTTTCCACGAGTATTGGATTAGGGATTAGCTTTGGATTAGCTCAGTACATTTTCTGAACATATTACTGTGGTTGTTTAGCAGTGTTAAGGGTGTGTTTTGCATTTTTCTTTTCATTACTTTCTTTGAATTAAGCCTACCTAGCAAGAAAGGCAACAACACAACTCAGTGGACTAAACCAACCAAACTGAAAGTGAGAAGGAGCGTCTCTCTTAACACTACAAATCTTCCTATTAAAACCACATGGCTCAAGATCATCTTAACTATGGCATACATGGACGCCAGAAGCAAGATTCCTAGGCTGCCTTTTGAGACACTCTGAACACTAAGATTATTGGAACAGACAGTAAATTTAAAGTTATTAGTTGTTCATTCTCAAAGCCACACTTCAATAATTTTATTACCTACCTAGTCATACAAGAATGGAAGCTTGAAAATCCACTCCAACTTCGAAAATTATGGTAAAAAGAGTCCAAGAAACACAATTCGGAGGGGACTGCAGGATTTTTCAAGAGTATGTATACTCCCCAATGATTTGTTCTATTTTTCAGAAAATGCAGGAAAATCATACATCCAAAAATTAGAAGTTCATAGACCTTTGCTAATGAGTTTCATAGCTTAAGTTCAAGGAGCTCTGAAATGCTCGTGCGAAGAGTGAGAAGAACGAATGTTCACTGTATTTTTTTCTTCTTCTAATTAAGAAAGATTTCAATGAATGAACAAGGCTCAATTCAATGTCAATAAATGAACAAGGCTCAATGGTTAGAAAAAACATTTCCTTGCGTAAGTAGTAAACATTGGTTAGTTTCCCCTCCAAAAAGGTTTAATTGCTTCACATGTTCAAATAAAACTCAAAAGCTGGAAGAAATAGCTTAATAACAGGAACAAGTTTAATACAGTTTCTATGAAAATTTAGAGAACTGTCCCAGCTGAGAAAAGAAATTTTTAGAAAGTACCCTCTTCAACTCTTACAGCCTTTGGAAATTCACTGTTTTCTTTGCCTCCTCGTGAAAATAACAAGTGTCAGCCTGTAAATCAAATGACTATATTTCTTTCTGTTTACTTTCCAATTTTTCATGACTGCTTCCATATTTCTCCTGTGAGTGACAGACAAGACCTGTGTTCTAATGGAGAAAAAGCAGAGCTCTGAGAGTTCTCCTCAGGTTAATACCCTGCCAGTAGCCTCCAACAGAAATGCACGAGTACCTGAAAAAGACTGTGGACAAACATACCCCAAACAAAAAAGAAAAAGCAAGCTTACCCCTTAAAGTGTTTACAGAGGAATTAAATTTCCACCTTAAGCTGTTTACAGGGAAATTAAATTAAAACAATCTTTCACAGTGTAGGGCTTTTTTGGAGGGAGTTCTTTATGCGTTAAGTCCCTTTGAAGTTGCTGTTTAAAAAATTAAGGTGAGACTATCTGAGGGTCTGGAACACAACTTGCAAGTAATGTACTGAAGACAAACGTGATTATGCAAGGCATTATACATTTCAACCCTCTGAAAGCAATTTACACACCTTTAACTGATTGCACTTGACAATATGAAAGTAGGAAGAAGTAAAGGGGAATAAGAATATGGAAAATGCTCATTAGCAGCTTCTTGAGGGTTCTGCTTACAAGGCACCCTGAGGCACAACCAAGGAGCCCAACTCCTGGCCTGACAGTGGAGATGCCTTGCGGTGTCACAGAACATTTACAGCCAGTATGAGATGCTGTAGGTAAGCAAATCAAAAGGACAGGCAGTGCAACCAAGTTACAACATCTGAAGTGCTGTGCAGATTCCCCAAACATGAATTTGGAGATTCAGTCTCCAGTAATAAGTACAGCAATTTCAGTCTAATTCACGTGTAGTGTTGAACTGCCTTTCCTGGTAAGTTTAGGACGTGTATCCACCCAAGGTTTGTAGACCAATGCTGGATAGCAGCAGTGAGGACCGGGACAGTGCAATTTGGCCAGTTACGTCCTTCCCTTATAAAGGCTCTAAAACTCCAAGATGTTCCACTAAAATCCTCTTTTCTTAAATACGATAAAAGGCATGAGGATATAAATAGCTTTCAATGAGATACTAGAAAGTCGTGACAAGGGCGTATTTTAAGGCAAAGGAGTAGTTTTTGTTGTTCCTGCAGTATTCCCACAAGGCCAGCTCTATTTCTATGATCTACATCAGTGAAGCAATTCAAGCAGAAATGTACAACACTTGAAGGTTTTTAATTAAATGAAACATATTTCAGCAGCATATGCCACAGCTTTTCTGAGTGATACACTAAGGTTGTATTCATTCTCCACTGATTCAACGCAAGTTTTTTATTTCATGTATGTTCATAGTTATCTTTAATTTAGATGTAAGTCTTAATAGTAACTAAGGCAAAGAAAGCACAAGCAGCAAATAGAATCATCCTGCTTCCACCAGTGACACAATGAACATGATAGAATATGAAGAAAGAGACAACAAGAGACTTTAAAAATGTTTTTAGATGACATCTGAAAAAGAGCAAAAAACCAAAAACCACCCAGCTGCATGCCCACTAGGTTTATTTAATAGTTTCTTACTGTGTAGCAAATTCATCCCTAATCCAGGACTAGGCTACTGGATAAAATAACTCTACAGAAGCAAGACAACTGAGAGCCCAATTTACTGAAAAAGCACGAAATCCTTGTTATCATTTCTGCTTCCTTTTCTCTCCTCCAAATGACAGAACAGAATAAAAGTACACAGCTGAACGATAAGCAGGGGGAAAAGAGCAAAAATTGAACGTACTGATCAAACCCACACGTTTCCTTTTTTTGTGCTCCTCACCAAGACACTCACTTCCTTGTTTTGGTTTCTGATCCAATTTAGAATATATTGGGAAACAACTTCATGCACTGTAATATTTTCTCAGGGCTTGCTATTTTAAAAACTTTGTATAAATTTGCAAGTATTGATCTCTGTAGAGGCCCACCAGGAAAACCTACCAGCGATTTACCGCGCATAGAAAGAGAAGGTGAAAAGCAGATCATTAACAGCAACGTACCACCTTTTCCTGGGGAGGCTGAACGCATAGGATATTGAATGGGACACAGATTTGTATCTCTTTGTTTTGGAACTAGGGCTGAGTTTTTAAAAGCACGCCCACGTAGCCACTGTCTTCTGTTGCGTAATCGCAACACAAGTGTCCAAAGCCTGCCAGAACTTGGGTGCTCCTGCCAAGGTAGGAACCCGTCTTCTCAGGCAAGCAAGAAATTAACTTCTCTTGTCAGGACATGATTCCTGCGTAAGACCAAAGTCAAGGCCTTCCCTTCACAGGACACATCTGCCAGCAGCACATTTATGGGGGCTGAAGGGCACCAGCCAAGCACCTTCCTCAAGGCCCTCACTCTCCTGCTTGGAAAAATGGAGGCTGCAGAGGCACCAAGGGCAGAAAACTTGCATGTTTCAGAGCTTTGAAGTTTTGAAGTTCAGGTGAAATGCCTAATTTTATTTATCTTTTTAAAAATTGCTACTTTAGCTAAATCTACTTCATATTTGGACTACTTAGGGGGTTTTTCACATTTAGCTATTTTTTTTTTTACTCATTTACTAACTTAGGATAAGTCTCATTTTAAAATGAAGTGATATAAATGAAGCATTTAGAACACAAATTTTCTGAGATAGGCTGGTTTCAATAAGAGCTGGAAAAAATTTCTATAGCACTTTATATGGAAAAATAAATTGTTACTTAGAATACAATTGGAAATAGTTCCATATTGCCAAATAATTGGTTCTCCCCTCAGCTGTGAGATTTTACTGTGGGCAGAGACTTTGTTCCTGCAGGAGAAGGGGAACACAGTGGAAGATTCCCAACCTCACGTGGAAAAAGGAAGAAAAAGAGATGAGACAGAAGAGTTTTGATTAACTCATTTCCTCAACATTCAGCATTCAGTCCACTACATCATGCAAAATATCTACTGAGTTACAAGCAAGATTTTTTAACTTTGTATTTTTTTTTTGGAAGCCATGATACAATGTCATTACAGTTTTGGCACTTCAGCATAAAAAGAAATGTTTCATTCTCTTTGCCTCATTAGGATCTCATATGAGATCCTGTCAGCTGCAAGTTTGTTCAGTTTATCTTGAGAAAAGAGGAAGAAAAAAGCTTAAAATTTCCCTTAGATATGTCAATCAAGAGCAATGCACTGGCTGGAACTCCAAGTTCAGAGGAATATTGCTCCTGTCAGTAGAGACAAAATCTTTCTGTGGGCCCATTTTCTCCATCACTTTTAGAAAAGATGATATTTACGTAAAGGCCTAACCTTGCCTTGCAATCACCCCAGAATCAAACTGTGCTGTATAGAGGGGTTCAGTCAATGATTCCATCACCCATTTCTCATTATGTGCTCTTTTCCTAGCTGAGAAGTACTTTTTCTAGGATCGCAGATTCACAAAAGATAAACAGTATTCAAATTTGAACTGGCCAGGGAGACCAGATATTCAACCTTAAAGCATTTCTTGGCTATGTGAAAATTATTAATTCCAAAACTCTCGTGATTTAACTCAGGATACTCTGCAGGCTGTGTTCATTTAAATTCCAATTTAATCCTTCCTTCCCGGTCATGTAGCAAAGACACACTCCTGAAATTCATGTTCTTTCATGCAGCTCTGTTTTTATTGCATTTGCAACAGTTGCTAAACAGCTCCTCAGATCAGATCTTCGATTCCAACAGACACACCTGCCTTGATGTGCTCATATAATTTTATAATCTCTTATTCATTACCATGTTGTGCTTTTTATATTCCAATGGAGCCGTTCGGAATGGCAACTGTTAATACTGGGGTCTGCATGAATTATTAGTTTTTATGCCAAGATAAAGGTATTGATTGAGGGCAGAGTACTGCTGTGCGATCATGGCTCTTTCTTCCAGGAGGAAGTTCCCGTGAACTAGCTGAAGAGGAATGTAGAAATTCCCAGGAACTTTGCAGCACTGTGATCTGTGCTTTCACCCCATGCAATGTGACCTCTGACATGGCAAACTAGCTGCATTTCCCTTTGCTGCCATTTTAAATAAAAGCTAGTGATGAAGCAGATATACAAAATGTTTTTCTCACTAGGAGTTCAACCCTTTTGCGTTGTATATTCTGCTTAGTGCTGATGTTTGGAGCAGGTGAATTTCTAGAGTCAGTTATCAAAAGCATGCTCTGTGTGCTGGGTAACCAGATTAGAAATCATGAGACTTCACAGAGCTGGTGTAAAACTCGTTTTCCAACCTTTCCAGGCTCGTGAATAGTGCTAAAAGAAAAGCCTAGCAGAAGGCACGCACAGAGGACAGAATGGAATTGACTGGTTCACTCGGAACGGACCTAGAAGGAACATTCTGTGAGACTGCCTGGCCAGCTCAGGGCTGACCAGGTTACTGCAGAATGGTGTTAAGGGTGTTGAACAGATGCCTTTGAAACGCTGGCAGGCTTGAGGGAGCGAGCACCTCTCTAGGAAACCTGCGCCCATGTCTGACCACCCTCCTGGTAAAGAAATGCTTTCTAGTATCCAGTGTAAACCTCCTCTGGCACAGCTCAGCACAGCCGGTCCTCACAGGACCCGTGTTCCAGCCCTTCCACCAGCTCTGTCCTCCTGGTGACAATCCTTCCCTTGAATACCAGAACTGGAAAGCAAAAACCCTTAAATGGCTGTATAGCACAACCTCTTCTCTGAACCTGATCACCTGGCTACAGACAATTATCTTCTGGCAGGGCCATTCTAACCAAAACCATGCACTCTTGAACGCACAGCTTTCTGATTAAAAAATGATATTAATCTGTCTTTCATTTATTTCCCCAATTATATAAACAGTCATTATTTAACTACTGCTTGTGGCAAGTCCCACAGTTTGCAAAAATTGAAAATCACACAACAAAAACACTGGAGTCTGAGTAACTAAACAGCAAACTAAGTGCCACAAGTCAAGCTTAGCTAGATTTGTGTTTGATTTAACTCTGAAAAGGAGCTTTCTTAAACACACAGCACAGGAACTAGTTTGTCTTTAAGTACTGAGCAACACTAAAGCTGCACTATGAAACCAGTTTATTAGTGGTAAATAAAAACACTCGTTCCCTAATAAAACTGGGAGATGCAAATCTGCTTTCACAGAGCTCAGTTTTCAATAACTCATCATAAAGATTGCCAGAACTAAAACAGGAAAGCATTTTTAGGAATTTCACTAAAGCATATACTTCCCTAAAAGCCAAGTAATGCATGTCCCTTAGGTTTTCAGCAAATATTGTCCAAATGGATTCACTAATCTGAAAACGTATTCACAAACCCCACAACAGATTTATACAAACCGTAACAGATATGCAAATCTTACCAATATAACATAAATAAAGTTCTGATTAGTTTTTGATTTTTCCCCGTGCACTTTGCCAGTACAAGCAATAGATTTAGTTCTAAATCACAGTTTTGGGGCTCAGATGTTAGCATCAGAATTTAAAATTACACACACAGCCATTACACATTAACTCTTAATCATGTTCTATAAATTCCAATCAGAACTTCTGCAGTGAGTTCTTGAAGTCCAGATGTAATAATGAGTTTCATAAAAGGCTCTGTAATCTGTTTCTCATGTTCTCCTTCAAAGTTCAAAATAAATCATATTCCATCCACAAAGCTCCTCAGTTGTTGGGGTTTATTTGTAAAAACAGCAATTTGTCATTGTATGGCACATTTAGCCACGATTCTTCTACAATTCTATTGGAATACCATCAACAACAGATGCAGAGAGGACTGTTTAAATTTAAGGCATGCATTTTAAGCAGATCTAGGAATCAACTCGCCACAGAATCGGTGTGCAAAGAACTGATCCTCCTCAGGCCAATTTTAACACCCTTTCAGTTCAGATTTCAAAGCCTAACAGGAATGATGCTGTGGCAGGAATAACCCCTGTGCCAGGCTCCACGTGCACCTTTCACTGACATCTTTCCGCAGGCACCAAAGCCCGTGCGGCAAATCAGATCTGAGAGCTGAAAACAAAACAAAGCCCAGAGCAAAACCAGCAGCAAACCCAAATGATTACTTTTCTGACAGACAGAACCCAACCCTGCTCACTCCGTGGCAGAATCCGGATTGGCTCAGGGGAACTGGGAAACCACAAGGTCAGCAACGTTCAACTGATGGAGATGTCTGCTGATCTTAATTATTACATGATCTTCAAAGCCTTTGGAAAATCCAATTCCAACAGCAGGTGTTAAAACTCGGCACTCAGTTCAGGATTTGATGGGATGTAGGTGACAGGAAGGGAAGAGGTAAGGAAACAGAAGTGATGTAACAAAGACAGGTGGAAGAAAGTCGTTCTTGTTATTTTAAGAATTGTTTACTCAGGTTCCTGAGACACTTCTAAAAAGCAGGAAAAAAGTTGAACCGATGACTTAAATTCCAAAAATGTTCCTCCTTGGTAAGGTCAATATATTATAGTAAAAACAATATGTGTAACAGTGAAAGTTGCTACATTTTCTTTAAGTACTTACATAAATTCCTTCACTTTAATGCTATTTATATAACTCCTTATATTACATACAGAGTTTCTATTAAAAACTCATTTGCCAAATCATCTCATGACAGAGCAGTACCCAGAAATGAAAGGGCACAATGTGCTGAGCCCCAGGCTCTGCCCATCCAAGGCAATGTTCTCCTTATTTGAAGTGAAAATAAAGACAAGAAAAAGGAACTTTTCTCCATATTGATTCAATCAATTTTGCTTTTTAATGACACTTAAAACTTCTGTAGCCGAGCACTTATTCCACTGAGTCTAATCAAGTTTTTCAGCTGCATAAATCCAAGTATTTAGCCTTTTGTCTGCAGAGTGCTCCTCTGCATGCTTTTAAGCCTTGGGACTGAATTCCTGTCTCAAGCACGGCACGGAGCTGGAGGATTACCAACAGGATCCAGAATATGTTTCATAATTGAATTCCCAACAGGTCTGGCATTCACAAAGCCAAAAATAGATATTTAATTCTGAAATATGAAGAGTTGGATCTGCAGCTGCTGCCTCTCAGTTTGTACCTGAAAATCTGGGAGTGCATCTGCACTTACCAGCTCAAACGCTTCAGGAGCAGCTAAAAACTGACAAATAATTTTCATACAAACCCTTGATGCAAGCCATCGGCTCCTGTACTGGGTGAAGCCAGAGTGAACTTCACTCAAGTACACAGAACCAGGACTATAATGGAACTTTCGGGCTCATCTGTTTCTTCACCTTTGTGTTTTAAAACTGTTATAAAAAACCAGCAATGCAGCCCTTAGAGTCATGATATGTTGCAAAAATAAACTACTTTGAGAAGAAGACAGTGAATTTTTTGTTGCTTTGGATGTTTTGCAAAGCTGTGATTAAATGTCTGCCAGTTTGCCAGCGTCTACAACCGTCAGTACTCAATTAACAAAAAAAGCCCCTGTGTTACATTTAACATATCTCATAAAAATATAGAAAATATCACTGAGTAGATAATCTTTAGTAATATCTTTTTCCAAGTATTTCAATTTCATGAAGTTTGTGTGTATACACAGCTCAAATAAACCAGCATAAGAATAACTTTGCCAATTAACTGCTTTGAATAAACAAAAAAACCCCAAACCAACCCAGTCAGATGCAAACGTGTTGCTATTTATTTGGCCATTAAGGACTTTGAACTGTTTTGTCACAAGAAAACGAATGGTATCCATTTTGACTGTTGTTTGATTGTTCTAAAGAAGAAAGAGCCCAAGTGCAGGTGGATCACATCTGTTGGTAGCAACATGGAGATTATTTTGCTGCCAGTCTGTGATAATTTAGAACAGATTAAGTGGAACTTTGGCACTGTCTCAGAGCATCGTCCAATATCCAGGTACACCTATTACTGATACATCTCGGCAGCAAAATAAATGGGCTATTCTTTCATCTAAGGAAAAAGACAAGCACTCTCTGAGACTGAAGAATTGCCATATAACTAAGATAAAACTACTTTCTTATGAATGACTTCTCAAAGCAAGCACCATTCAGGACATACAGTTTTATTGATAACCTGATTTTGAAGAAATTTCTCTTTATTTCTATGATCATATCAATTTTAGATGAGGAAGAGGCTGCAGCATACTTGAATATACTATTCCATTACCCCATCTATCCTTCTTCCCTTCCACCTTTCTGAAACATTGTTTTTCATTTATTGGCTACTGGATTCTTGTCCTGAAACATTTAGTTCGAAATGCAGTACTTTGTAATGTTAGTTTAAATTTTGAACTAGAATTATTTTAATAGATGATACAGATGCTGTACCTTTTAAAATCAATATTATATGTGCACAGTTGGAATTAGGCTGCAATTTATGAAACTCCTAGCCATTAGTTTTACAAGAAGGTATTAAAATAAAAAATAGCTTCATAGCCGGCATATGATCTCTGCTTATGAAATAGAAATACCATTTCCACTGTGGGAAGGTATATCTTTTATACTGCTTTGGTTTTATGGCTGGTTTGCTACAGACAAAACCCAGGCCCTGGCCCAAGGAACTACTGGTGGGTGGGGTGATCACTCCTGTTGGTTAATTAAATATCATTAACGTTAAAGCACAGGCTCGAATCTCTTCTGTTGGACTCAAATGGAAAATGGGATTGTACTTGAGCATGTGAGTCCTGAAGGCCAAACTGACCCTGCTCATGGGGAGTGTGATTTATTTGTCTGTGCCCCTCCATCCAGGGGTTATCCAGGTGGGAATTCTCTGTGCGACTCTGGAAGCCTCCAGCCCCCAGTGACCTTCAGTAGGGACAGACTCAAGCACGTGGGTGTCACTTTCCTACGTCACATGCTTAAATTCTCTCAGTGTTGTTAACACCTGCTGTCTGGGGCAGAGAATGCAGGGCTTTTCCTACACCATCAAACAGAATTGTGGTTTCTGGCTCACAAAGGTGAAATGGAGACAGACTATTCCCGACTGCTCAGCACAGCCCTTCTCTTCCCAAAGGTGCTGAACACATCGAAAACCCAACCCTGATGTTAGGATGATCTCTCTCCTTGTCCCTACTGAAATAAGAAAACATAGTTTAACCATCCCCACCCTTTCTGATACAGGGTCTTCAGCCCACAGTTCTCTGAAAGCAAATTCCAATTTTGTAATTCTAATTTAAAGCTCATCAGCTGGTCTGAAACTAACATTAATTGGTGTAATGCTGGCTGTTTAATACTTGAGTGTCTCAGCAAACTGGCAATTGTCTCTTATTGACTACACTTGTAGCAAAAACAGTTCTACAAACAAGATGTTCTTGCAGGGATTTTGTAATACCTTCATTTACATTGTTTTTTGACTCATCATAAATTTTTTAAGTATACACTAGTTTTGTCTCACGACTTCTACACTTGGCAAAATTCCTTCATGTTGCCCAGTTGTATTTGAAAAGACAGTTTTCATGCTAATTTTGCAATCTTTCATTTCAGGAGACCTATTTAAAAAACATGTAATTTTGCTTTTTAGTTATACCCAGCTGGACTGCCCGCATATCAACATGTTAGGAGACAGAATGTAAGAAAATGAAGGACAAGGGCAGAGTACAATTTCATGCACAGGATTATGTTACAAAAGCATCTTGAGGATTTTTATCACTGAGAATACATCAGGCTTGTCACACACAACCAGTTAAAAAACATTCAGAACAAGAATTTCAAATAAAGATTATCTGCCACTGGGATCAGATTTTCACAGCACATCTGCAATGAAGGCATCAAAGAGCCGAGATCTGAACCAGGCCCAGCCACTCCTACCAGTGCCACACAATGTAAAATTCAAGTAGAGAATTTCATGGTGCTGCACATTGAAATCTGAAGTTTCAGTTGTCTCTTTTGGCTCTTTACCAGGATTTAAGAGCTGAATTTAAATAAGGGCAGACATTAGTTTGTGCTTAATTTATACTTTTAGGTTCCTTCAGGCATCCCATCCCTCAGCTCAGGACATAATATGTTGGTTCTTAGGAGCTTTTCCCCAGGACACACATTTCTTATGCATTGTCTAGATATTTAATTTTGGTCTTATCCTTCCCCCTCTGGACGGCTACAATCCCAGGAAATGCTCAGCATCAAGAGCATGGCTGCAGAAGAATTCAGCCATCACTCTGATAGGTGTCCACGTTTAGAGGCATGATTAAACTCACTATGGATTGGGCTAAGCCTCCTAAGGAAATGTGTCATTTCAAAACTCCTTAAAACAACCCAAAGTCTTAACAATTTAGTTTTGAATTCAGGACTGAGCTCATGAAACAGAATTCAGTATCTGTAAACTTCAGCATCTGCAATGTGATCGTGGCTATGTAACAGAACAATATAAAGAAAAACACATCTGGAATACCCTGTACACCAAAGGAAGTTATAAGTACAGTCTAAAAGCTAAAACGAAGGAACATCCCTTTGGCAGCTGTATTTCCCCAGGTCTTGCTGCGATTTGTTTGCAAAACCAGCTAATTAACTCTTAGTACAAAAGCAGCTGTTTCCATCCCTTGTCACTTGAGCACATGCTACAGTTCCACTGACTTTGCCTCATATTCACTCAAATGTAAATTGGAACACTCTAAATTAAAAAAAAAAAAAAGAAAAGAAAAGAAAAAGGAAAGTAGTTACTATGTTATTGTTAGTAGAAACTTCATGTTTTAAGAGGCACGCACTGCGGAAAGAATTGTCTGATTTGACATCTTTGTCAAAAGATCTGTAGACAGGAGAGAGCTCCTACAGAGAGCTGCTACAACAGACAAGGTACTTTTAGAGTACCCAGAGGAACTATTCCTCTAGAATGCTGGCATCTTCTTTAAAGAAAAATTCATCTTCCTTGTAAAGCCACCAGTTCAGAACGTGTGCCAATAACAAATGCCTATGGTAGTACTGATGCTAAAGAATGGATTAATAAAATTAGAGTCTGTTAAATTCCGTAACGAAGTGTGTGAAGAACGGGATAGTGGGGAACAGGGGAATATTCAAATAGCCCCAGGCATATTCCTACCTATTAGAGAAGCAAGTTTCAGATTTGTTTTTTTATATTTCTTCAGATTTCAAGTTGTTGGATTTCAGTGATTGAATACAAATCAAATCATTCTATCATTCCATAAACATATGTGTTGAATTTCCTTCAAAAATGCGTGCACTCATCCCATTGTTTGACATCCCTCACAGCAGACTGGTGTTTTTGAAATAAAAGCAAAGGATGTACAATAGATTTTTTTCATCACACAGTAACAATCCACTATTGGACAAACTGAAAACAATCATTTGACTTGTGCAATAAATACACAGTTGCTTCTTTGCACAGCCGTGATCATCAACCAGCAGACAAAACCTCCCCCCAAAAATAAGACACCTGTCACAGACATCTTTGCTAGCAGCAGTCAGATCTAAACCAGAACAAGGTACAGCAAGGGAAGGAATTGCTGTGGAAAATTTAACTTCTTTCCAAGGCAGGGGAGACCCACTAACACAGGCACTCCTGTGGCCTCAGGACAGAAAAAAAGAAAAGTTCAGTTGCTCACAGCCAGTAGCTGAAATTTCAGCAAATCCCAAATATTTGTCTTATTGCACCTTCAGAAATCTAGCTCCAGCTTTGAAATGTTCCAGTCTTTGTCTACAGCATCAAAGAAATCAGATTTTAAAAGTCCTTTCTGTATTCAGGTGAGGAAGTGATTACTCAGTTACTGTAAGTACCATTTTTGATTCATGGCATTTCATTTTCTCGTATATAAAATAAGGATTAAACAACGTTTCCTCTCACTCCTACCTATCTTCTTTTGCTTATTCAGATTGCTGTAATTTGCAGTAAAAAGCGTGTTCTATGAGATGTACAAACATCAATCTTGGCTTTCTATCCTAAGATTTAGGATGATGCATTATTTATCAGCTTATGTGTTTATCCTGTGGTTTGGTTGGATCAGATGGAGCCGACATACTTGCTTCCTTCACTTAAATTCCAACTCTGGTTTGAAAAATGATGATTTTTCTTCCCTTTTACTGACAGTTGGCAGACAAATCTTGAGAGTAACCAAGTACAATTTAGGTCTAAAGGAGGACTTCGGGAACTAATGGTTTCAAAGAGCAAGCTGGTTAAGATGTATTCTGACAGAAGCCAACGATCATCTTTTTAAAGAACATAAGAGTTTTATCGCAACACCAAAAATACTTAAGGGATGTGGAAATAATTCTCTGTTTTCAGTAAGAGAACTGAACAGTTAAGAATGTCCACAGACAATCCACGGGGATGGTTTCTACACATGCCGTGTTACCAGTGGCTGCTGTATTTTTTCGTTGGTTTTTCTCTTGTTCATTGAAACCACAGTTCCTGGTTGTTTGGATACTTTCATAGTTGTCAGAGTCATCTAAGCTGAAAGCATTGCATTCCAGTGACTCATAAAAAAAAGAAAAAAAGCCCAGAAACAATCTCGTAACAACACTGGAGCCTTGACATCTTCCCACAACCTCACGAATATATTTCACAGGAGGAAATACAATTAGTTCTGTCCTGTAATAATTTTTCCATTTTGAAGGAAGCATATTAGCGTATCAGCAGAAAAGATATGGACAATTGCAGAGGGTAGGGGAATAGACCTGTTTTTTAAGTCAGGTATTTTTTAATACCTGACTTAACCAAGCTGAGCTGTGTTGGATGGTACAGCTGGCTCATCAAATTTTTACCAGGGGTTCTGCAATTTCAGCTTATTTTTATTACCTAGTCTTTATCCATCAGAGTTCAAGTATAAAGTGCGAGAATCCTTGAGGCTACTTGCTTTTAGGAACAAAGAGCTACTGAAAAATTCCAAGCATATCTCCCCTAACTATGCTGGAGCAGATAGAGAATATGCTGTCTGGCCAAACACAGTATGACGGTCTGTCAGAAAACCTCACGTCTTTAGCAGCAAAGCCACCTCTCTCACATCTAATGCTGACAAAATCCCCAGATAGCTTTTTTTTTTTTTTCCCTTTGAATGTTGTTTACTTCCCTATTCACCACAATTAAGAGAACATCCCCAAAGTTACTGTGCCAGGTTATATCACCAGATTTGTTCTTGTTTTTTTGCTGCTGACAATAGCCACAGAATAAAATCTACACTGGTAGAAGGGAGTTTTCAGCAGGTTTGTATTTACCCTCTGCTTGAACTGGATTATATGTTCTTTCATGCACGAAGGCTAAAGGTAAAACAAAGAGTCTCACTAGTGTGCTTAAGAGAATCTGTGCTAAATCAAACCATTCCTGTGAAATACGGGTGCCTGTGCTGCTTTGCAGGAAAACACAAAGTTTGGGTTGTTTGTATTCATAGTGTCACTACAGACAATAGAGTTGTGCTTCGAACAGCTCAAATACCATCCAACCATAAATACCAGTAAGATTCTCAGAGCCAGGACATGAGATGTTGGCCAGAAGAAAAAGCAAATTATTTAAATTAGGGAGTGACTACAGCCACTGGCCCATTACACTGCACCTATGCTGCTCTATCACCTTGGAGCAAATGAGAGCTCTGAAAAAAACATGAATTGCCGCCAGCTGTGGGAGGACAAAGAGAAGAATTGAGATGCCCGAAGTCACAGTGCAATTTCTCAGCCCAAAAACCATGTTTTCATGTGTGACAGAGCACACTATTGGTACCCCCAGACATTTCTGGTAGATGCACAACAAGGTCAAACTCCACATCTAAAAATGCAGTATCAACCGTAGACTGTGAAATAAGAATATTGATCAGGCCCCCACCTTGGTCCTCACTTCATACCCTGAGACCTGTTCTTCTGCTTTGTTAACCTCATTCAGCCTATAGCCCTGCTTGTTAACTGGAGGCTGGGATAATTCATTCTGAAAGAACAAAATCATAACATAATTCACCTCCAGAAAGGCATGAGAGCTCTGCTGGTCTGTGCAGGAGTCGTGCCTTTGATGAAGAGACTGAGAGATGACGGGAAAGTCTGGCACACGCGGCTGAAGACAGGGATTTTAAAAATTACATCCAACAGAATACATCACTGAAGAACGCTAACTGGAGAAATTACCTGTGAAAACTGACACTCCAAAGTGCCACATTTTCATGATGGAAATCGGAGGATATAGAAAGAATTTCCAGATAGCACTGCACAAGTGATGTGGGAGAAGGCTGCCATATATCTGCCTGGGCCTTGCAAGGACAAGGGCCTTTCTGGGCTGGGCTTGGAGATGAGATATTTTCAGGGGCATCAAGCTTCTCTTTCTGTTTGCTCAGTATTTCAGATGAACTCTGCCCACACCAAACAAACTCTTTAACACTTTAGATGCTGTAATTCTGACTGGAGTAATACTGTGTCTGCTGCTCAAAGAATTCTGCCAAATCCTGTCTCTACACAGAGGCAATTTCTAAATGAGAACAGAAAATACCTCAATGGGATGTACAGATGTAGCTATTGGCATGCCCAGGCACAATGCCACAGAGCTTTTTCAAGAATGACCTAATTCCCAAGAGGGCACAACATAGTAGGAATAACACAGGAAAATGAATGTACTCTGTTGAAATACCTACACCAGGAATGTTACTAACACTGTTAGAAATGCCTCTGATAAAACTCTGCCACACAGACATTCTGCTCACAGTACTATTCTACGGATTCAAAATCTGCAAAATCCCAAAAGCCTTTGGGATTTTAAGAGTTTGAGACCTTCATGTTAATTTAGATACGTTGCATTATCTTGGCATGCAAAAAAACCGTAAAAACCAACAAACCAAACACCCCCTCTCCCCCCGCGAAAAAAACCAAAAACCAAGCTCATTTGCAGACACCATGCAGGAAGATAAAAATACTTGGCAGAGGTAGCATGCGCCAAACCACAGATATTCAGTTTTAGAGCGATTACAGAGAAAGAAACTACCAAGGTTATGGACATCACTGCACTGCCAATTTGAATGTTTCCGATATTAGAGAATTAATGGGACTAAACAACAGGTAAATGGGAATAAATATCCCTTCCATGCTTCAAAGGAACAGAACAGTATGACCCTGTTAGAAAATGCCTCAAGTCAACATTCTTGTGCTGCACCTTATCTGTGGTCAAAATGTGAATTTTATTTACCAGCAGTCCAGCAGTCCCTTCATTCTATTTGCATACTTTTCATTCCATTTGCTTCAGGAAGAGAACCTGCCTGTCATCTCCTTGGAAGTGTTTATATTTTAAAAAAATGGAAATAACACAGTATGTTACACAAAACCCCCTTATTTCCTCTAGAAATGGAAACACTCTTCCCTCTTGCTGTTTTGTTTAATGTTCAGAAGTTAATTGCATTAGAGTAGTTCTGCTTTATGCAATTCTATAATTGGAGTTTAGAATTATCAGGTTCACAAATAATTTTCTCAAGAGTTATCTGTCAGCACCCATAACTCATCATAAAACAAATTATGTCACTTCTGGCGTGCCTTTCATGACTTGGGTGCCTGACAGGGTAAAAATCAACATGAGGTTATCTCATGGCTGGTCCTGGGTAAGTGGCTCCAGCGGCATTCCCTGTCAGGGGTCTGGCATTCAAACTCTCAGACCTGCATGATCCCAGTCTAATGGTGAGCACACAGAGGACATAAAATTATTTTCACACTGGTTAACCACTGAATTGACTGGTTACCATGAAATACTGTGCTGAGTAACAGTGGAGAAATTTATTAAAAAATAGCACATACTTTTCTGAGTGTGCGTTTCATCGAAAGGGAGTTTGATCTGCCTTAGGTCAGGTGGGAAATTCCCTTTTCTGCCACACAGTCCTCCATTTTAATACTCGGTATTATATACATTCATATAGTGAAATTTCAGGGTCTGTAAATCTTTCGATACCACCGAGTTTTGTGCTACATCACACTGCTGAATGTTTCAGTTCTTTGCCACTAGGAAGCTTACAGATTTCCTTTTCTTTGAATGCTTCAGATCAGCTTGGCTCTTACACCAATCCACCCTAAATCCACCTTTTCAGTGCCGAGATGTGAATATGACTTGTTCTGACAATTGTTCTGACAAATGAGATCTTCTAAGAACTCAGATTACATACAGATCCATCTATTAATAGCTGCACATCTCTCATTCATTTTTTTTTTCTGCCACATTCAGCAATCTCCTCCTTCTCAAAGTGTCCACGAAATTAGGATACCCACTGAGGTCAGAGAGCACAAGTCACAGTTTGCTGGTTATTTGTACTTACACCAGAACTCTTGGAAAAAATGACATTGAAACTTTTACACTGTTATTTAGTATCAAGCCATATACAAGGATAAAACCTAAGAAACACTAAAATCCTATTTCCCTAATGGAGGTGAAGGGCTTCAAATCAACACCAGCTTTTCCATCAGCCTGAGCGGCCATACAAGCAAAGCAGACTGTGAGTGATCTGCAGTGAAAAATAAGAGTTAAAAGTTACAGTTTCAAATGTTTTCATAAACAATTTCTGAGAAAAAAAGCCAATTAAAATTACCAAATGTTGAATTTCATATATTTGAATATTTAATTTCCCTTACTATAAAAAACCAGGTTTGTGTGAAAAGTCCTTTGGAATTAAAAGATAGAGTTTCTGGAGCAGGTATGACACCTGCTTTACTCGCAGCTGCAGTGGGGTATATAAACAGTCCTTTGGCAGGTACCCACTGAGCAGCATTAACTTCTAGCTGAGGACTGGAAATTCTAACTACAAGATAATTTCTCACTAGTTTTGGTTTGGGTTTTTTGGTGGGTTATTTTTTGGTTTGCCTGTTTTATTGGTTTTGGTGGTTTTTGTTTGTTTAAGTTTTTGTTTGGATTTTTCTTTTTGTTTGTTTTTCAAATGAGTAATTTATTATAAAACAAGAGTTTTATAATCTTGTAAAAAAATAACTTGATCTCATCTACCACAATGAAAATATGGAGGTTTCAAACTAAGGAACAGCATTAACAGTGCTTAGTTAACTAATTAAATTATAGCATTTCACTTAAATGCTGAGGATGTCACTCCACTGCTGCGTATACTATTCATCTTCATAAAGCTTCCTATGGAAATCCAGTCATATCCTAGTGCAAACTCCATCAAGTTTTATCAAAGAATATTGTAAAGCTCAATGACACTATTTAAAATAATATGTAATTACTTAAACAGAATCAAAATAATTCAAGTCAAGTATCTAATAAATATTTTTCTGCGTTGTTCAACATTATAGAGCAAATACTAAATTACAGATTACACGTGGTTCATCACACACTATTTTAGTAAATCACAAATTAACTATGCAGTAAATAATCACACAACTATTTCCCTCAGACTCTGTACAGAAATCTGATGAATCTTTTCAGCCACTTTGCTAGCAAGGATGGTTTAAAAACATAATTCCATTAAAAGAGCTTCAGAGAAGACTCTTGTCTGGTGCTTGCTCCTTAAATATCACATTCTGACAGGCTTTAAAATCATGTCAAGGATTTTGTGCCTTCTATAAAAAATAACCAAGCAAACAGGTAATAATTTAAAACAAACAAGCAAACAAACATAAAGAAACCCCACCTCAACCCCCAAACCATTCAGTGTCTGTTTTGCCAGAGATGCTGAGCCACCTACATGTTAAATATACATGTGGCTGATCTTTGTGAATTTACTCTTGTTGTGACCAGAGGAAATGATTCAACAGCAGCTGCTTTTGCAAAAGAAGCAGCTTTGAATAAAGAAAGGAATCTGTGAGGCCTGTGGTTTATAAAAGTTGTTGGAGGCGTGTGAACCCATTAAAAGTTGCGCCCATTTGTAGCCGCGTCCCTTTGCAGAGACAGAAGCGTCCCTTTGCTGAGCTGACAGAGGCAGCAGCACTTTGGAGCAAGGAGTAATTGTGAAATAATTAACACAGAGGGAGTATTCCAGTGGAGCAGGGGAGGGGAGTCAGAACACATCAGCCCTGGGAGCATCCCCTCTGCAGGGAACTCTCCAGAGTGACAGGACAGGCTCCTGCCTGGGAACACCCCGGTGACAGCTCACAACGCCAAGGCTTCGTGTGAAGGTGCCCTCAGAGTGTCCTCCCCACGGACAAAACCCCCTGCAGCAGATCCGCTGTTCCCTGCCATCAGCTGGGGCTCAGTGCCTGCCCCCACGCCACCACGTTTAATGTGAAACATGCAAAACACAACTGCGTCACACGAAAAGGAGCATTTGCACATGAAACTGCTTCGGACAATCACACAAGTTGACCTGTGTAAAGAATATTCCCGACGTGGATCCCAGTCGGAAAACTCCACAATTTTAAACTATATTCAAAGGATTTATAGGGGAAAAAAATGGATTATATTTCAAAATTATTAGCAAATTCAAGAGGAAAGTATGTATAAATGAGATCTCCATTTCTCTTACCTTGGCAATGGTCTCGTGCAGGCTGAAGGAGGGATCCACCTCTTCAGTTCTTGTTGCATGTACAGGATAGAGAGCTTCAGAGAGAAAGCTGGAGTTCTGTGAGAAAGAAATAAAGGGGCTTTTTAGGATTCCACACTGATTTCCTCCTTCAACTTGTTCTTGAATTTTGGTGATAGGTTGAAATATCCTTTAAATATTTCTTAAATTGTAATGATTATGAAACTTATTTCACTGATCTCATGAACTGATTCCAAGCCCCCAAAAAAGGCAAAAACCCCCTGAGTCTAATGATTTTATTTCTGGATTGGCAGTTGTCTCTGTAATTATGCTTCCCAAAGCAGCTAAAAATTTTGCCTACAGGGAGAAAAAAAATATCCACACAGCTTTATTCTGAGCTAAGCAGCAATCAGACATTTTATTAACTATGTTATGATTTAAGTCTTCAGAAGAAATGCAACCGCAATAATCAAGGAATACTCTTTTATCTTCTGCAGCCATCCTACTTGTCTATCCAGTAATACCACCAAAAAATAAGGAATTTTCGTCAATTCCCTAAAATTACACACTTTAAGTTGACCACTCTTTTAACACCAGACAATCTAATACATTGTTTGTACAGAATGTTCATCTCTTCTTGTACTGTAAAAAACCAACACATTATTTGCATATTTGCTGTCACAAGGAAACAAAAACAATACCAAGGAGTCGACTGGAAAAAAAGGCAAAACAGTATTAAAAAAACCTCTAAGCCTCAAAGGGGCCAAGTCGTTTAAAACAGGAATTACATTACACTGCTGGTGAATTTTCTTAGTAAGTTTTTCCATAAATTAATGCCTTGATGGTCAATATTCTATCAGTATTTCCATGCATTTCCAGGAGATTATTTCTGGCAGCAAACTCCCACCACTTTCTTAAATATATATATATATATATATATATATGTATATATATAATTAGCACTGCATCATATAAATTTTTGTGCTCGGTGATGCATCTGTGTGTTGCATAACTTGTCACAGAAGCATCACAAAAATAAATGAAGTAATTTTTCCTTTCAGAATTTTTTTTTTTTTTTAGATCTCAGGGAGAAGATGCACAGAGTCATTTATTACAAAGATAAAATACATACTTCAGCATTAATTCATAACTATTCATCTTTGTTCCAAGCCTGCACACCTGTTTACAGGGCCATGTCACTTGCCTGGGGGGCTGCTGAGGAGCACCCTCATTCTGCTGTGGTGGTGCTAATGCTGCTCATCATCAGTCACATAAATGCAATCAGTCACTTAAAGAGAGTGACATTCTTTATATTCACTCCTGAGTATCTCACTGAGAGTCAGTGCAGGGAGTGACTACCAAATTAGATTTGCTACACAAGGTCAGATTACTGCTCCATCTAGACAAATATCCTCTTTGTTTGGAATGTAAAGCGTGGTGGATCAGCTGCCTGGGAAGCAGGGAGGCACCGCTCACCTGGCTTCTCTCCCACTCCACTCCAGACCCAGCCGGGCCGGGTGAACCGGCACCTCTGCCTTTGGCAGAACCCAGCATACACAGGCCACCATCAGCAAACGAATCACAACAACGTGGACATCACGAGTGATGAGTTGTTTGGCCCATGAAGGAATCAAGGCCCTTCTTGCAAAGATCTTGAAAAGGACTGCTGTTTGAAATAACTTGCTGACATCTGAAATCGTCTTGCTGCGCACTTGTGAAAGCAAATGTTTAAAACAGCTGTGGCTGCTTTTTTCCTTTTTAATCTTTGAAGGACTACTCCATAAAGAACTGCTAGAAAAGCCAACTTTCTTCCTTTTGCCTTCTGTTGTTTTTCAAGCGCTATGCTCACCAGAGAAAGCCGCATGAGCTTTCCAACTAACAGAGGCCCACTCTTTATCCCAGGGAGCACAGCGCACAGAGATGAGTCCAGAGGATGTTCCAAGAGCACCTCTCAGCATTTAACAGCAAGAGCAACACCTTCCAAGAGCTGGAAACTGAATCACACTTCTCTGTCGTTCTCTCACCAAGCTCACAACCAGTGAGCATCGTATTTTGGCTTTTTTTGAACAGCAAATTTCTAGTAAACCACACCAAAAGAAAGACTTGCTAATCCAAAACCGTTAAAACCAACTGTATTGTTCCCTTCTGCTTCTCAGCCACAGTGGGAGCTACAGCTGCAGTTAATGTTCTCTCCCAAACTCAGCTCCTAAACACAAACCATGACCTCTGCCCCGGCCAGGCATTAGTACCATCCCCACCTTGTACAGAGGGCAGAGTCCTCAGGGCATTGTGGATGCTCTGGAGATGGCATCAAATTACAGAAAAACCTTCTCAAGGTCAGACTGCTGTGAAACATCCTGAAATTTAAGAAGGCCCAACTTCCAACTTCCACTTCCAACTGCTTTGAAAATTTTCTCCTTTGCTTTTCATCGCGTTCTGTTGATTTTTCTTTAAGTTCATGGCTCTCCAAATGGATTGTGAACACCTTCTCTTCTGATACGCAGTTATGTTTTTATCAAACGAACTTTACAATCTACAAAGGATCACCCCAATGATCTGCCTGAATTCCCAATGAAATTACCTGGTATCTCTATGAGCTCTTCAGAAGAGAAATGAACAAGCATAACACGTTATTTGGACGTGAGTTTCCAAACCGTCCCTTTGTCTCATGCTCCTTTTGGAATGATCAGTTAACCTGGTCTTTTCAATACTCATTTAATGAAGCATTCTGTGAAATTAGAACGACATTGATGTTCCACTTTTCAAATAATGGGTCACTTCTGATTAAACTTCGATTGAACATTCAACTTTCAATCTTAAAACAAATTGCCTCCTTTTCTTTTTAATTTGAACCCAATTTCCTGCTGCCCTCGGGTCTTGTGACAGTAATTAATTGATTTATGAATCAATTAAATGGAGATCGAAAATGCAGGCAAGAATCTCTTAAAACCCCAAATCTGGCTTACTCTTGCTTATTTATGATGGACATTGCACTAGAATTCACTTCTGATTTTCTACACTCATTTTTCTAACTTAACTTATCCTTCCTCAACTAATTAAGTGAACAAAATGTTTCACCTTCTAAAGGTACTAAATTTGCCATCCCTTGTGGGCTGTCTTATAACACACCTTCAATTTATATGCCAACTTTCAACCAATGCATTTTAAATCACGAATAAAATCCCACGGCACTTCTGGTGCTTTAATGTAAAGCAATAAATACCAAGACAGGCTTTAGAGATTTATTTTGCTGTCATAAAATAAAAAAGTTTTTAAAATATCAAATTTCGCCACACATTGTCTTAGAACTGGAATTATTTCTGTAAATACATATGATTTTTTCTTTACTAGGCCAGGACAATGCTGAATCCACAAGAGATTCTGTTTTCCTGACTATTACTTGAGAAATAGTAAAATTATTAGTTAGAGAAATTGTGAACTTATGTATTCAAATTATGCAAGTAATAATTCCTTAATATGCTCTCATTTTGCAACGGATTTTTCTTGCCTGCTGAATGTTCCCCAGTTTTTACAAGAAGACCTTCTGTTCTTAACCTGGTGAATAATACACAAATATCCCTAGAATGAATTTTTTTTTTTTTGGAGGGGGTGGGGAATGGGGAGGTGAGGGGAGGATTTTTGTTGTTTGTTTTGAAAGTAACAGGCAGGGGAGGTTGGTCCACTCAGCAATAAAGATGGTCAATCTGAAAAAAAAACAACCTTTAGACCAAAGTTCTTTATCCAGTTTGACTTTACGCTTTTTAACATGTCAGAATTGTCCATCCTCAGGCCAGCACTGCCCTTCAGCACTTCACAATATTCATGGCACCAATTTTATATTGCACAGGAGATGAAAGAAGTAAAGGAAAGGTACAAACAGAGAGGAGGCAAGTGAGAGCACAAATCCTCCTGAAATTTGTACAGGTAGGCAAGAGGTATAAATGTGCTAATCTAACACTGCTAAAGCCTGCAAGGCAAATACACAAAAGAAGGATGGAAGCCACAAGAAAAATGTTTATTTTCTTCATATAGGCCAAAGAATAATGTCTAGAAGGTGAAAATTTCGGGGCTGCTTTTGCTGCGTCAGGACTGACACTACGCTCTGTTACCTGTCCAGTATAAATATGTGTTCCATGAGCTATTAACGTGTTTCAGCCTTTCTGCCTTTTTGTAGTACAACAGCTCAAAAAAGCAGAATTGCAGAAGACTGAGGGATTCACACAAATGGGCAGTGTCTGGGCACTGAAACACAAAGCAGACACTGCACATCTTCAGAATCAGCCTGGGCACAGGTTCAGCTGGGAGGCTGAAGTCACCACTTCACACACAGTCCAGGCACACTCTGGACTTGTGCAGTGCCCAAAACTATTACCCAGGAACCCAGAGGCTTCACAACTGCATCAGGACTTGTCTGCATCTGGATTCAGCACCAGTGCCAAAAAATTGTCATAGCATGATGGAGAAAGCCCTGTCAGGAGAAAAGAGAGAGAGAGAGCAGTGAGAAGAACAAGAACACCTCTGAAATCTGCACCCCAGGCTCTCACTAATTCCTACTTCCCTTTTCCCTAAGTCAAGCAATTGGAGTCCTGGCAGAAAATATACAATTGCATTTCTTTGTGAAAAAGCTGTTTCACTTCACCTAGGCTAAAGGGCCATCTCTTCCCCATTTTTTTTTACCACCTGGAAGGGCGATTGAACAAGAGGTTTGACTGTAGGAAGGATCAAAAAGAGGCTAATGGCAAAGGGATCTCATAGAATAAAACACGGCTTTTCATCAGCTATCTGGACTACTTTTACTCTGGGAGGGTACAGCAGACTGAGGCAGATTTACTGAAAAAGTGGATTATGTAGAATGGAACAGACTGAAGCCAAAGTGCGCTTCTCCAAAGTGTGGGTTAAACTGAATTGATGAAATAATAACAGGCATATAGGATTTCTCACCAGGAAAGGCCCATAGGGCTGCGAATATATTGCAGAAGAGATTTCCTGCCTCTCCATCTCACTAGCAGGCTGGCTTTACCCTTCCTAGCAAATGCTCTAGACAGCTAATTAAATATCACCTCCCAAATCCACAGAGGATTATAAAATGATGTAAAAGTTTGTTTCACTGATGCAAAAGACATAAAATAAGTCCTTTAAAATCATTTTTATAAAGCAAAGCTCTCCAATTGTCATAGCCTAACACATCCTCAAAGTGTCCCTACTCTGGAAAATGGGCTTGTCAGAAGGAGTTTCTGGTAAGAGTCTTCTCTTCTGTATTTTCACCATTTCAGCTTACTTAAGAACTTTTAGAAAAGAAACAAAAGCACATCTATTTTCTGTTAGAATATTCTGGTAAAGATGTGCAGTGACCTTGCAATGCCACCCAATGCTGGACAAAATGAGCAAGGTCTGCCAAACAAGACTTCACAGAATATAGGAGAGGCAGAATTGGAATCACTGCTGCACAAGTTATTTTATTATTCAACTCAACTGCAGCCAGAAAAACCCCAGCCAACAGTCGTAAGGAAAAGAATAAAAGCACATTTCTCTCATCTCTTTTAATTTAATGCTTTCTTCCTTATGCTAGTAAGTGAACTGAAATAATCACTGTAAAGCTATAAATTCACAGACTGCAGCACAAAGAAAGCAACTTTTAGGATGTCAGGATCCTTGCCTGGCTTTATTCCTCTGCAGTTTTCCCTTGGTGCTTTTTACACTGAAAGCAGAATCAGCAGTTTAGGTAGGAGTGGCCCAAGTCAGAAATCTGGAACCTGACAGAGGATCTTCCCCAAGTTTCAGAACCTAGAAACAGGAGGCTCAGTAAGATTCAGTACATCTCAGAGAGAACAGCTTTTCTTGGATGTGTTGTGTGAAGGCTGAAAGAACATTTTGTAACCTTTTATGATCAGTTGTGAGCATTCAAATACCGCAGAAACATGAAGTTCCAGGAAGATCATCCTAACAATGTGCTGCTGCTGGAAGTCATGAATCCCAGTCACAACGTCTTTCACAATCAAAGATTGTCAATGCTTTTATTTCACTGATTCAATGCTTTCTATTTCCCACTTTTGTTTTTAGTGCTCAAAAGAAGAAAATTACTACACGGAATGCAGAGAGCTAATGTTAGACACTAGACAGATGTTGTGTAGGTGGGAGGCTCATCACCTTGCAGTAAGAATAAAAATCGTCCTTTGCTAATAGTAATAATGTCTTCGAGACAATATTTATTTATCAGAAGACTTATTAACCAGTTCTTCAGTGTCCATGATAAGATATATCAAATATTGCAAATTTTATCAGCAAGAATGCATCACTGACCCAAACCACACCTCTTTGGTTGTCCAGTGACCTTGATTTTTCCCCTCAAAAGACAAAACTGAGTGTCACACTACCAATATCTATCGGCTCAAAACAAATTTTGATACTTATTCCAGATATTCTATGAGAAGATTTTAGTTGGTCAGTTGAATTCAGCCACTGAGAAGGACAGTGGTAAAACATTACCATGAATGCAACAGGCCATTTAATTCTCTGGGAAGAACAGAGAATTCAGTGACATCTGTCCTTAGATAATACATATTTTCAGTGACTAGATGCTCCAAACAGAAGCAATTAATTGGTGTCTAAACAGATTTTGCACATATCCCATTGATCCTGTGAACTCCCAGGCTGTCTTTCTTCCATTGACTTCCAACAATCCTCAGCCAATTCCAAGACTCTGAGAGAATCTGCAAGGACACAGCTCACAGAAACAACATGTACTCATGCAGTGTGAATGAATGCTGAAAAAGCTGTGTGATTTTGATACCATAAGGCAAGTTTACACGGAGCTTTTTACCCTTCTGGATGCACTGTGTGACGTTTGGGACATCAAAGCACGAGGATTTGTGAGGCCAGACGGAAATTTTTGGAGCAGAGTAATGTATCCAAACTGATGAGGACGTCATCAGTTTCGCTAGCACTAGTGCAATAACAAAGATGCTCTTCCATGAAATTAAGTAGCTAAATATTCATATTATTCAATAAAACAACTCAAGCAATCAACTGAACATCAAATACATTTTGTCTTGTAAAACACCGAGTCATTAACCTTAACAATTTCACCATGCTCTTACTACCAAATTCAACTCAATTAGCGTCCAAATGAACAGATGGACTAATGAATTAATGAATTATTGGTGAGTACTACGCTAACCCCTGACTGACCTGAGAAATTAGAAAACACTCATTTATGCTAGAGACAGAAAAAACACATAGGTCAGGAAAAAATCTGGAATAAAGGAAAGCATAGCTACTATAAAGACAGCATAATCCATGAGTGAGAAAGGCAGCTGTGGTTTGGACCCACAGGTAGTCCCAAGGCTGCCCGCTGGGGACTCCTGGAATTATTCCTTGTTACACGCCGGCAGCTCACTGCTGGTCCACAAACACAAACGAAACCTCTCTTCACCTTGACACAACCAACTCCCACTGCTGCACCTTGCTGCCCATGAAGTCCACAGTTAATAAACTCTCTCAGCAGCAACTCCAACAGCATCAAACTCTCCAGAGGCAGCTCAGAAAAGGGAATCCTGTGTTCCCAAGCAACCGTCCCGAGGCTGATACACATTTGCTCCTCTGCAAAGACTTTCTGGTATACTAAGCACACTGGTACTTTGATTCTTTCATACAGGCATGAAACATCTCCAGTAACTCCCCACGGGCAACTACCAGCTGTGTTATTTCCGTAAAAAATTTAACATGTATCAGGGAGAACAGAGCAGTAAAACAGGGAATGAGGGGAACCATGCAGAGCTGTATTTTGAGATGGAAAAGCTACCGAACCGCAGACCATCACAGCAACACACTGCCATTATGCAAACTCCCTCCTAGTCTAGATGCAAGAGGAGAAACATGGCTTCTGTTCAGGGTAAGAATCCCCCTGGAATAACAGACTCAGACAGCCAGTGCTAAAGCTCTTCCAAGGGCACTCACACAAATGCCACAGGCCCTCAAGTTCTCTGCTGAGCAGCTAAGGCTGAATTCAGCACATTGTGTCTTTGCATGTGGTCCGCCCTGATCCCTCTAAGAAAATTATGCTGTGATGCTTCTAATGGAATTTCTTGATAAATATACTTGGCTCTGATAAATTAATTGGTACTGGGCGACACTAATCAAGGAGGACATAAATAATAATGTAAGATAAACAGCAGAACATTTACAAGAAGGGTCTGGTCAGCTGTAGATAATCCAGGCAGTCACTCAGGAATCTCAAGACTATGTACATGGCTGTACTAACTCCTTCCTGGCTGGAAAGGGACTGGAGGACACACCAGAAGTAAAGGAGAAAATCATCTGGCTATGGAGCAACAATGAGATTAATGCTGTGACTCCAGATGGTGAGATAACTGCATTAAGAATATAGAGCTCCAGAACTTCAGAACATAAACGTGGGTTGACTTTATGCACTGGAACTGTTTGAGCAGTGATTACATTACTGATAGAAAACCAGGTCTCAGTAGAGCAGGTCAGACTACTCAAGTTTGCTTTCAAGGTGCACACACAGGTACAAAGTTGTATTTGTGGAGATGAAACTACACCACAGGTTTTGTTTCTTTCCACAAAGTCACGTTGATGATACATATACAGATGCATTTAAAAACAAAATGTGTTTGGGGTTCAAACACCAGTTTCCTGTTCATTTTAGAGCAGACCCAAGGCAGATGCACTGAAGAACATTCCAAGCTGCCTAAGCCCTCCCTCTACACCAACATAAGCACACCAAAGAGACAAAAGCAGCTTGCAACATGAGTTATTTTCTTGTAAACTAGACCCTAAGTTCTCTCCATCAAGGACAGTTCCTGTTTCTTCTCTCGTAACAAAGAAATCTTAGAAAGCTTTGGAGTTCTTTTGAGAGAAGTGCATGATATGTCAGTCTAAGCATGTAAATACTGAAATCAAGACACTGAGGTAAGTTTCCCCAAAGTGATAAAAAGGAAGAAAAGAGGGCAGGACAGGGTGGGAGGGAGGATGCAGAGGCTGATGGTAAAAACAACTGAGAAGCCACATTCACTGAAGAGTTAAGATTTAGTGCCCTCTGTTTTACACCAGTGTGGGCGAAAATCACTCTTAAGGGTCCTAATGAAAGTTGAAAGTTACCTTCAGAAAGTTATGCATATTTCAACAGAAATAAAAATCATTATGCATTCTCTCTAAAGAGGATACAATCTCAAACTGTCAAAATTCTAAACTCGTCTACATATATTACATACAAATGCCTTCTATAAAGAAACCTCTTTTCATTTTTCTTCTAAATTAGTTTAGTGGTCCATGGTATTACACTACCTTGGTCTAGCCTGTGAATAATGTGACAGGTAATTTTTATACTTCTTGCCTGTACTTAAGTTTGAGTGAAGATACGGAAAACAACTTTTATGATCTAGGTGTAAAAGTAAATGTTCTGTGAGTTCCGCATACCCAAACGTGGACATCTACTAGGAAATGTTTCATGATGATTATGTGTCCATCAATAAAAAACAACAGTAAGAAAAAAAGAGTAGATTGTTCATTTTTTTAAAGTAATGTGCATGTGTAGCAGGTTTTTTCCCAAACAAAGTGATAACGCTAATGTTGATGTAACCTACCACATTATCACAGGTTCTGTGTTATCAGATAGAAATCATTCTGTAACAGGATGCACTGAGAAGGATGAATGATATGCAGATAACATCGGAAATCGTCCAACTATAATTTTAAAAAATGGATTTCTCATGAAACTGTTGACTGCAATGACACAGAAATGGATGGTAACAGTCAATTAATTTCCATCTTGAAAAAAGCTCAAAATACACACTCCTGTACCAGCTCAAGTTTGCAAGGGATGGTGCTCAAAATGCTGAATTACAGTGCTGAACAAACAATCAAATCTCCGACTGAAACCCTGGAAAACCCAGCTTACGCTTTCTCTACTACCCAAACATTAGGCAGCCACAGCAAGGCTCGTTTTCTCAGTCTCTGTGATCACTTGTGGTCCAGGACTTCAGCAGCTGTGCCATAAACTGTGCTAGGAAAGAAGTCATCAAAAGAAATTAACTTTTAACTAAGGGGTTGGACCTTTTCCCTTCAGGGAAGAAGCCCAGTACTACCCAAACACAGATCTTTTAAAAAATACTTTTCCCTGTCCCCTTCCATGAAAGACAAAAGGCCATCAGAATGTTGAGTCTAGCAGAGTAAATCACACTTTAAGGTGCTCCATCAAGAGGAAAATTAAACACAAAATTACGGAGATGATGCTCATACAAAAAGAAAAACAATGCAAATCTTAAGGAAATAAGGGAGAGAAGTATGAGAAACAAGGCGAGCTATAAGTGATAGGGCAGTATTTTCTTTACACAGACACACAATCCATGTACAGTCATTAAAAGATGAGAACTGTCATGAGTCCAGACAGAAACCGAGTGCATGTCCTTGAGATCATACACCACCAAACCCAGTGTTTTCAGAGTTATTCCTATTTTACAATCAGATAACCAAGAGCTGAGCTTCAGTCATGTAAAAAAAAATATTTTTTTTACAAAATTAAAACACCAGAGATGAGGAATTTATATCTAAGACACCAAGCAGAGCTGTGATGAACAGGCATTTTAGCCTGTTACATGCATGTATTTTCTATTATGGAGGACATGTACGTATTCTACCTGTTACATCATTTTTGGGTTTGAAAATACACTGTTATATGAACAGGACTAATATTTTCAAGAGCACAGAAATAGTCCACACTTGGGAGAAAAAAAAATCAGAATGTACTCACCTGTTCCATGTTATTATTTCTGATGTACCAGTGCTCATGCAATCGAGTTATTTGACTGATATTCAGCTTTTATGCAGCACAGAGAGTGACTAAGACAAATCTTTGATTTAACAGCTCTCTTAGTTTATGCTACTCTTCCCTGTCGCTGTAAAGATAACTGAATATGTTCCTAACACTATTCTGTGCTGAGGTGAGGACTAAGAGACTAATCATGGCTTTCAGCAGCAGAGAAACTGTTTTAAAGCCAACGTTAAGGTTTCTCTCTGGAGACTCTCCACAGTCACTTGGATGCACACTAATCATTATCTTGAATAGCGTAAGTCCTCCTGAAAGCAAAATAACCAGCAGTATTAGGAAAATCTGATCAGCTTGTCACCCAGCACATTACAAATCAGGATTTGACCCTCATGTGGAGGAAAAAGCCAGCGCACCAGAGGAAAGGAGGAGAAGAAGGCTTTCTTCAGCTACTGCAAGAGAACCCTTGGAAACTGGGGCAATGTGATGGTTTTTTCTACTTGAGAAATTCTTCCAAGTTTACTTACTTTGAGACTAAAATTCTGCATGTTTTCTGCATTATTTCTGCCGAATAAATGAGCTTCATTTCACCCGGTGCACTTTTACAGCAGTGGCTGAATTCTCAGGATGCACTTTACTGGCTCACAGACCCAACCATTTGCCAGGCAGATTTAACCTCCCCGAGGCTGTGGTTTCACTGTATTATGTAATTCCAAGCCAGACAGTTTTACTTACTCTTCTGGCCTGAATGTTTCCTCTTACAACTTTTATTTCCTCGTATTTACTTCTCAGGTTGCTGTCAATGAAAGGCTTTTATAACCTCCCCTCTGTGGACTGGCATGGCTCTGGCCGTGTAAGAAATGCATTTCTAAAGCTGACCTGGAGCTGCTGCTCTGGAGGAAAAGAATACAAGCACAGGTCTTGGGCTTTTTAACTCTAAACCAGTTTTTCTCAGCTGCGGAACAGCATCAGTTTTACCTGACACTGGCTGATGGGTGGGTACAATAAACAACTGATGCACATTCCAAAGAAAGAGTGATTCCTAAGCAGGCCACAGCAGTGAAAGAGAGTGAAGAGGAAACCGACTTGGCAAAATGATAGCCTACAAAAGCACATCAAAACAGTCAATTTCTGAACCTGTCTGCCCAAATCTTGTTTTGCAGTGAAGCTGACAAAGCTGAGGCATAGTTAAAAATGCTGGATGGAAACAAACAAGCAAAAATCCCTCCCTGCAAACCAACAGATTTTTATCAGCCCCAAACCTGCCTAACAGAAATCCCTACAGTGTTTATTGATAAGGCTGTCAACACAGAGCACTTTGTCTGCCTTATAATATCTGTCAATAAGCAGAATCCACAAAAAACAATGGTAAAAACCAGTAAAGGATAAACAGATTGCTTGTCTGATAGAACACAGGAGAGGCAATGAGCTTATCTTCTGGAGGACTGTTAACAACCCGAACAATAAATAACAAAGATATGGCAAATAATCCAAACTTAATCATTCTGTGTAACTTCACTTGTAGGGAAAAATTCCATCCTCTTGCCAAGAGAAATTTACACGTTTTGCCAAGCAGATTTATTTCTCACATAAAACAGACCTCATGGGGTCAAGGTCTCCTACAGTCTGAGAAGTGCAGTATGTCTACTTCAAGACTGCAGATTACACTTTCCAAGTTTATTTCTAGGAAATTTTTTTTTCAAGAAGGACAAAAGCTGCATTTTTAACAAAGAACCAAATTTAGAGTGTCATGTTTAAGCAAATGTAGAAATATTGTCTTTTATGATTTCAATTAAATTGATGAGAGACAAAAATGCACATTTACAAGGTTAACTGAACATGAAGAATAACTTTGGATTAAAGTAGACAAGAGCCAAGGGAACCTTCAGTGTTCGTATTGCAAATGTTGCTGGGAAATACTTACTATTCTGATACACTGAACTTTGCAGATTCTTTCTCATGCTCTATAGGTTGTAAATGCACATATCTTGAATGAAATCTGTGTCTAACAGCTGCCAAGTGACAACAAAAAATTCCTCTGGACCATGAGCCTTCCACAAACATTGCACTCACACATCCTCTGCCTTCACATTTTCCTTACAGCCTTTTACCTGGGGTTTAATCTGAAAAAGAAAACTTTGCCTGATAGGTGCCATGATGTTCAGAAACAGAAGTCTCCTTATTCATATAAATTCTTGACTTAATCTCTATTTTAATCTACACGACACGACAGCAACGCTCCCGATCTGGCACATCCCCACTCTGTTTTGAGCATGTGAAAGAAAAGCATATTAGCACGCAGTGTCAGGAAACACTCCCGCTCAAACCCAGCCCCAGCCTTGCTCCTCAGCTTGGAAAGATGTGCACAGAGGAGATGAGCACAGTCAAGGGAAGAGAGAAGAGAAATGAGGAGAATATGAAGTCAGTGCATCATTACATTTGCATGAAAACACACACCTCCTGCCTACTGTGTCTTGAAATAGCTAATGCCAGACTTCCTGATCCTCAGCTCACCAACTGAGGGTGAGTTTGAGATGTTCAGCTGCAAATAAATTACAGTAGCGAAGGTGGAGGACGGACAAACCCTCCTAACAATTTATTTGTGTCCAATTCCAACCTGAAATCCAAGCAGCATAAAATGCCTCTTCCTTCCACCTACCCTGCAGAGGATGATGGTCTGAAATAAAACGTGGTGTCTGGAAGACTCCAATCAAGCATACAGACCTTTACCAGCAATGTTTATCCTAGAGAATTTGATTTTTCTCGTGGTATGAAAATGGATACAGAGTTTATTTTGAAGATTGTCACATTCTACCGTGCAGTAAAAAAACACACATTGATACCTGTTTTCTCTATGTTGAAAAGAGTCTGAGAAGTTGGGTTAGATAATATGTAGCCTATAAAACTATCAGCAAAATTAACATTTTAAACATAACATCCTTCAATGTGTAACTGTTTCTTTCAACACCATATCCCTACAAAGCCAGTCACTTTGAAGCTCTGTGGTAATCCTCTGAAGACCTACAAAAATGCACTTAGAGGAGACAAATTTCCACTACAACGGGATATAACCTGAGAAAACATCATTCTATCTTCCTGCTACTTTCAGTTTCAGTCACAGCTACCTGTGATGCTTTGATGTCCTCATAGGAAAACTGCGTGGCAGGTACTCCGAGGTGGTTGATGAAATAATCTGAGTCTCCCTGGATCTGCACAGAACTCACATTGGATCCTGGACATCTAGCCTTTTCCACGCAGTTGAAGCTCTGGCTCTGAAAAAAAACCAAACACAAATCAAAGCTCTACTTAATTATTTGCAGTCAGACTCTTGAAGACTTGTAGCAAAATCTCATCTAAACAGCGTTCTTTGGGTTGAAGCATCTTCAACAGGGCAGAGAGTGAAGTTTTGCTGCAACACGGCTGAGTCATTCAGAGGACAAGGAAATTCTTATCTGAGATGGCAGGAGAGGCAAGAGAAGAATTAAGGCACATGGAATGTCTCATGCTGGCCAGAAGACTAGAAGGCATCACGGCGCCTTTTGGAAGATTTTGAGATCTTTAATGGCTCCAAAGGAATCAGTTTTTTATTCAGTTAATAGCATGCTCTGCCACAACAACAAGCTGAATGAAATTATCATATTCAATCCACGACATGTCCGTGAAATGCTGGCAATTTCAAGAATTTCCCACAATTGCAAAGTAGGGGTTTAAGAAAAAAACAGAATTAAAAGGCTAAAGATACATAATACACATCTTCTGTGTAAGTAATACACATTTCCTCTGTAGGTTTCTTAAAACAATTCTAGTCAGTGAAATCTTCATATTTCTAAGTATTTAATGGTGTAATCTTAGCAACAGAACTGTAATAAACATGGAAACTGGAAATCAAGCCCAGACTGAGCGCTGCATACTTGTGTAGCTTTTAAATCTATCTGGTAATTAAACATTTAATAAACAGTAGGCGTGAAGGCTTTCAACATCTATTACAGCAAATAAGCTACTTTGGTTTCTTTTCAAGAATATTAGGAAGTTGAAGTACTGGAGATTATTTGTATTTAGCTAACAGTTTATATAGTATAACATAACTTCCTCACCTCTACCTACAAAATTACAGGCTTTCTAAAAGAATAGCCCAAGATTGGTTCTACTTTAACAGGAAAATACAGCAAATTCTGTGTATTAAAGTCTCCGAGGTTATCAGGAAAATGTTAGACAGAGACAAATCTTGGTATTTTCCCCTTTCAAAATTAGCATAATTCTTGCTTCACAGTTTCATTTCAGCGCTATGAAGAATGCAATTGTGTATTACACAGTTGCAATAAAGGCTGCAGAGCCCCACAGAAAACTATTTTAAAATACCTTCAAGAAATAGCTTCCATTTCATAAGTAATTTTGAAAGGTGGTTGTATTACTCATTTTTTTTATCAGTGAAGCATTTCTGCTCCTGCCATTCTTTCACACATTCACAGTTGTTCAAGGTCTGTCCAAAAAGTTCTACTGAAAATTGCTGAAACCCAAACAAATTCATTGGAAAAGGTGTTTTTAATAACCACACTTGTATCTCCTACAGTTTCTCCCACTCAAACCCACCACATAGCACACATCCAGGCAAAAAAAAAAAAAAAATTATGATTTCATGCATACACCTGTGTACAAGATCCACAGCTCCTCCCAGGAATCGTAAGGCATTTAAGGATCACCCAGTGGTCTACACTGCAGCATAGATCAATCTCTCCTCATTTCATTCTGCCCACCACAGTTGGTCAAGTTTCATGAATGACGAGTAGCCTGTTCTTCCTTTAATGTTTAAAGGCTCACTGAATGATGTGAAATTGTGAAATACAGCTTTTGACAGTTAATTCTGAATATCCACCCACCCCTATTTCTACCAGCCTACCAGGCGCTGAAGAGAAGTCTTCCTACAGCAACCATGAAATTTAGTTTTTCTTATGCATGAAAGTTTATATATGAAATGTTTACAGCTTTGGTTAAGAGGACGATAAAATATGGTGGTTTGGGGGTTTTTATCACCATCCTTGACGGTATAGGATTAATATTTTTATGACAGCAATGTTCAATTCAATAGTACAGCATTTTAAGAGTTTAACTGCTTTATTCCACTCGCACTGTTCTGACACACAAGCCCAACAATAAATATTAAACCCAGCACCAATACAGGAGAATGCTTTACATGCACGATGCTGTGCTCTTCCAATCTGTTTTTATTGTTATGCAGACCCCACAACACCAGCATTCTTCAACTCCTTGGTAACAACTGCAAAGTTCATACAGTGTGTTTTTTGCATTCCTTAAACAAATGAAATGTCTCCCCAGCCTAATGGACTTAAATGTTCTACAATTAATAAAACTAATAAAATTAATCTTAAAAAAAGATCTTTAAAAATCTATCTAGAATAAACTATCAGCAACACACAACTAACTCCCTGTTGTAGAGTAGCCAAACTACATTTCTTCAGCTGGTTAACCTTACAGGAAAAGCACAGGCTGGCTGTATTCGGAGCACTCAGCTGCTCAGGCTGGGCTCCTCTGTGTCCGTCAAGCCCTTCCTTCAGACTGGAGGCAAACCAAGCCCCTGCTGAGCCGGGAACCAAGGAGTGCTTTGTGCCACTGCAAGCATTCACACTCCATTCCTAATCAAAGAATTTCGTTTCTCTGGAGCTCATTTTGGGCTTTAGCACCGTCTTACAGGTTTATGTTACGAATTTGAGAAAATTAAGAGTACCATATGGGCACATATACGTTTAATTTGGGTTAATGTCCTAAAAAAGCCCTGACACATCTGAAGTACAATGAAGTGGGACTCCATTGCAGATCTTATTAGTTAGTTCTGGTTACTTCTTCTCCTTACTTGACTCCAGCTTAACTTAAAACATTACCACCTATTGAAAATGGATTAAAACATCTAAAGAGCTTTCAACAGGGCAAGGAAAAAACGAACAGTTACTCTCAAATCATGTTAGTGATCCCAGCTTCAGAAGTGCAACAAGGAAGCTTATTCTTCATGAACAATCAATCTCTATTTCTGAGCTGAATCACCACCTGTGTCAGGGACTGGTGCAATTAAGGACCTGAGGTATAAGAGACCATCTAGGATGAAGTAAAACTGTCCAAAGAAAGAGCTACAGAAGTTATTTAATTCCTTACAGACCTTGTAAAAATGCAGAAAGCAAGAGATTAGCATCTTTATTACTGTAAATATGTAAATTAACAGCAACAGGTAGTAAAGGCCAGAGAAGCTGCACAGCAAAGGACTCACAGGTCTGTGTCTCTCATCTATAAACACCTGCTACACTCTGGCAAACAGATCATTAGAGGCAGAAGGCTTGTTGGTTCTTAAAAAAATATTAATAGGTGACTGCCAAAGGCTATTGAAAAAACCCCCATGGAGTTCCTGGGAATTGCATTAATTCTATGGCAGGCATCCCTCTGTCTTCTCCCAGCTGACTGTCAGGTTTGGCTATAAACATCCTGTTCTGCTCTTTTTTGATTGATTACACATATTGCTATTAGAGCAATTCAACTCTTCATGAAATTATTAGGGAGATTTAATATGGCATTCTGCCCTATAGACCCCAAAGTGCTTTTTAAACCAACTAAAGGCAAGCAAGGTACCTAACATTTTGTTTCTGTCTTGCCCAATATCACAGAGCAAACCAACCACATAAAAATGCATAGCATTTCCCCAGTTTTGAGCCTTATTAAACTGGCATGATTCAAGTATGTGCATAAAAATAATTCTAAACTATATTCACTCATTCCTTCTCTGTGTAAGAAAAGAAAATCTAAATATGCTGGTGGTAATTAATATGCTACAGAGAGAGAGTAGTTGTGGTTTAAATAGCCTGAATGTTACACACCACTGATGTGATGTATTTGCCTATTTATACAACGCAATCATCTGATTACCTGATTAAAGCTACACCAAGAAATCTTATGAGGTAGAGTGACTACCTTGCTGCATTTAATTAATGTTATATTAAGACTGAAGTAATTCATTAAAAATTAATAAAATGTTGGTTCCATAGTTTCTTTGCAATTTTTCCATCCCGCTTAGACATATTTTCATTTGAACATGTATGAAGCCTTGCTGAAATTATCCAAAATCTTAACATTATTTAATGACCTTTAAGGGCAACATGAAGACTCTGGTGAAATTCTGTAGCACAGCAAAATCAGTCACGGAAAAAAGAAATTTAAATCTCAGGAACTGCCCCTAGTTTGGGTTCTTCAGGACCAGCACAGTAAAGTGAGAGATGTTCCTTGCACACACACACACACACACACACATAATCCACTGAGAGGAACTTGTCAGCAGGGAAATACAACTCCCTCAAGAATTGTGTTTATGGAAAGTCATCAGGGACAAGGAATTCAGCATCATCTGAACCCCTCTGATCCTCCGGGGCAGTGCTGGTGATTCTCAGGCAGATCACACCAACCCCAGGGATCACCATCAGACACTTCGAATTTCCCCACCACCAAAGAACTGTGTGCTCACAAAAACAGCACACCTGGAAATGCCAAGAGTAAACAGGTTTTTTAGGCTGTGCAGGAAGCTAGAACTGCATTTGCACAAGAGTGAAACCTGCCTTTCAGATGAACCTCATGGCTTTAAAATAATTGTTCTTCCAAAAAGCCTGCAGGTGTTCTGCATGACAGAGAAGGCTTTTTTCACCCAGAAGAAACTGAAACTGGTGACAAACACAATCCTTTCAAAAGGTCAGGGTAAACCAAGATTAGCCAAGTCCCAGTTTAGATATTGTATTCAGATTTCTACTGAACCAAGGAAAAGAAAGTTTACCTAAGCAACGCAAGCTGCCAAAAATAAAACTACAATTCTACCTTTCAAAGCCACTTCTGCATTTCAATGGTGACTTGCTTAAAAAATGGGAAATTACATTACCAGTGGTTATAAAACAAAGCATGGAAAAATAGCTATGCTTGGAACAAAATATTTAAATATATTGTTGTAAGTTGTACTACTTTGCAAACTGGAGTGATTTTTTATTTTGTTTACAGCTAGAAAGCAGGAGACAAACTTAATCCTGTGATTCTTGTTCAAGGCCTTGGTTTCTGTTAAAAAGTATTTGCATACTTTTAAATATTTGTCTTATTTTTTAAAAAACCATGACCATCAGTGTAAAGTCTTTATAATAAATGGTACCTCACAGGACTAAATCACATTTTAGATGCAAAATTTACATCAAACTGGTAGAAAAGACAAAGGCAGGGTAGTAAAAAACTATCTAGTGTAAATTTAATTTTCTACCCTGCACTTTTTCTACATTTAACTTTATCTACTGACAGTCTTTCTCTGATTCCTGATGCCTGTTACATGATTCAGAATTACATTTATCCTTCCTAAAACAAAATTGAAGTCCCATGCCTCATTGAGTCAGATGTACCTGTAGCCAACATTCAGTACAAACTGCTAGGAATTTTAATGGCTTTTTTTAAGGAAGGTAAAAATCAAGTAAGTATGTTCCCATTTGATAAGAGAATTTCAGAGCAATCAAATATTTAAAGCTAAAATTACGTAGCATGAATTATACAAGTGCCAAGACTGCAATGGGAATGCCATCAGCAGTTCCGGGTATCTCAGTACCTTAAAAATAAAGAGTTATAAAAATTAAGAAAAAAAATAAAATTGAGAAACTGTTGCACATGCCTGTGGAAGCTGTTTCTCCAAAGTCTGCACTTACCCCAGAAAATACTGCATTAGAACTTCTTCCATATTTTTTCATCAGCACATGAGAAGGCAAAGTCTCCAACACTTTGGGTAAAGTGACTTTAAAGACTGAATTTCCATGACCACAGGCTCAGCCCCTCTATTCAGTGAGCTACATTTATTGGTGAAAAATTTCAGGAAACTGCTAAAAATTGTATTCCATTTACTATGTCCATTCTATTACAATGGACAACCCAGAAAATACTGCATTAAGAGGGAACCTGTCTCCACACCCAACACCCAAAACTGTGGATGCTTTAATCCTCTAGGGCTAATGCTTTTTGATCTAGTTTTGTATACAAATGACTTTTGAGCATGCAATGGTTGCCTTTGTAATTGAAGGATGCAGTCAATCTGTTTTTTGATAAAGTAAAAAGTAGAACTCTCCTGGACTTAACAGTGCTCAAGTTTTTTCTTGCTGTTATTCAGTAGCAGGGACACTGGTCAGTGTTACTTGTCACATATATACTGTGAAACCTAGGTTTAATAAAATGAAAATTACTTGGGTCTAGTATAAAACACTAATAATCTGGGACTTGATAAGAACTGCAGGACTTCCCCAAATGTTTTGTGCCTTTGTTTGTTGCTAATGTAAAAGCACTGCTTCAGTGGGTAAAAGGGTTTGACAACAAGGCCTCATTTTCGTAAGGTTGATATTTTGTACTCCAAGCCGTGGCTTGTAAATCATTTTAAATGCCTGGAGCCATTCTCATTCTGCAATATGTAGAGTCAGAAAGACTGTGAACACATTTTGGTGTAGTCTAGCTTTGTGATGATCAGGTTCTGCCATACTACTCATTTTAGGGGCACATCATTCAAACCCTCCAAATGGATATTAAATAATTCATACCAGTGAGATGGCAGCCTTGCTTCTCCACACCCCAGAGGAGAAAAAAAAGAAGAAAGATGTTACTTAGCACTCTGAAGGGGACAGATATGCACACTCACTCTATTCTTTGAAGAGTTACATTTCAGGATCTCCGAAGTATCCCAAACAGGTCAGGCACAGGGAGGTTGGATGTCACATGAATATGCAGCATCGTTTTGCCCACTGGTCTTCGATACCTCAGCACAAAGAGAAGAAACTGGGAGGGGAAACTTCCACGACATACTTTCCAGTAAAAGTGAATTAAGGCTCACCTGGTAAAGCCAACCATGAAAGTGAATTTATGGGGTTTTTAATGACCAGTAGTACTCCCCTCACTACGCACAGCACACACCTGCAGGAGCCATGGTTCTCATTTAGGCAACCAAACAGCTCAAACTACCCCAGAACTCCCTCCTTCTCCTGGAAAACAAAACAAACTCAAACCACACCTCGCACAGGGCAAACTCTGTGCTCGTATGGCAGCACCCAACGTTAGAAACCAGGCCCACAGCTGGGTGTAACATGGGTACTACAGTGTGCAACTGCTCTGATTTACATTTCCCCAACTATCAGCATTCCTGTGTCACACTTCCTGAGCTACACAGGACTCAGGATCTGGGGCACTTCTACCAGAAATGTTTGCCAGCACTACATCCCAAGCAGCACCACTTGCCAACGTGCACATCAGCTCAGCAGACATCCCTCATGAGTTTCACTAGGAAAATCCACGTTTCACTAGGAAAAAATACAGGAAAATCATTGATCCTTGTCCTACAAGTCAACGTATTACACACCTCATATTTCCTGCTCCTCCACACCCATTCCTAATATCCAATACTTCATCAGCTCCTTTAAGAGGTCTCAGAATCCTATGGAATCATCCTGCACATCTCTAACAACGCACACAGAGGTTGGACAGACCCCAACACCACATTACCCAGGTAAGAGGTGACACAGACATAAACAACCGTGGCGTAGCCAGTGCAACAGTCAGGTTTCTTAAACTGAGGGAGAAATTTGCCATCAAAATCTCTGACTTGATTACTGCAAGCGAAGACCAAATTTCAGTTGCAATAGACACAAAGGAAGAAACATTTTTATGGCACAGAACACCAAAAATCAGCAATTCTTTGGAAAAACTCTCCTGACACATTGGTAAACTACGGCAAGTCTTCCCTCATGGCACCAGCCTGGGAGAAGCCCAAAGAAATTTACTGCTGACAAAGCTTTACCTTGCCCTGAAACCTGAAACTTCTTAATAGCCACTGTGCATGAACAGATCACCCCCTTGAAGCCACACACACAAAACCTATTTTTCAGTCTTTGAAATGGAAAGCCACTCCCGCCACTCCATACAGACCATGAAGGTCAACAAACCACCATCATATTTCTCATATAAAACACCTCTTCTGGACTTCAATGGGAATTGAGCAAATGGTATAATAACAGCATTTGCACTTAAGGTATCAAGTATCTGTAGAAATTGAATTTTTCAGGAAGATAATCACAAAGCAGATTTATTAAAGTGTGTCAGCACAGCAAATGCAGGTCTCCAGGCTCTGCAAGATAAATTAAATCATCCAAAAGATGTCAAATGATTTTATTTTTACAGCAGTGGGGTACCATAATACTCTTTTCCTGACTGGATTCTTCCAACTTTTATCTACTTAAACCACAAGAAAGCATCCTTGGTATTGCCTCTGTACAGGAAAACAACAGCAGTGAGGAAAGGAGAAGAGAAAAACCTAGAGAAGGGAAAGCCATATGGTCAAATGACTTTTTCTTTCTGGTTTCCATAGAAGTTCACTTGAACTTGGTTTCAAGGGCTATGAAATATTAGGGCTTGGGAGAAGAACTTCAACTACTTGAATAAAATATGTTTTTAACCAGGATCTGGTTAAAAATCCAAGGAACTTTGAAAAGATTTTCAACGAAACACACAGTAGCCAGCTATTACCCGAAAGTCATCACACATTTAAATGATGTGTTTCTTGGTGCTCTGAAAATTATTATCAGAGATAATTCCACAACCTAAGTATAGCATTGAACAGGGATACTGCAATTTCTATGTACTGTCAAGTACCAGAAAACTAAAAAAAAACCATTTAAACTTTGTTAAGAAAATGAGGAGTTTTAATTATAAGGTTTCAGGGATATGTCACTGCCTTTTCACAGTTAGCAAGCAAATCACAGGAAGGATAATGTATTTTATTTCAGAACCGATTAGCAGAGTTCTACAATTCAGACAACTGATAGCTTCTAATTACTGCACAATATAATCTAAGAAAAATATCTATAATTATATTTCAAGTTTCATCCTCCAAATTCCGATCTCTAGAAGTTAATTTTGAGGCAATAAAATTCAACTTTCTGAAACAATACACACACAGTCTGTAAGGCAGAAATGTTTGCACCGCACAAATTGAGAAAACGAATTGACAAATCCAGTAAAGGGCATTCTAAAGCTATTTACTCTGGTAAGGAAGACTAATGAATGCTACATATATATTTATATTTCTGAGAATATTAAATAATACAGCATCTACATGAATTTTCAAAGGTGTGGATTCTAGTCAGCAGTGTGGAAAAAATTTACTTCACAACCCAATATATTTTAATGGACTAAAGCTATCGAATCCCATAAACACGAGCTCATTTTTCCCTCAATATTAAATCTTTCTCTGTGCACTCCACCTGCCACAGTTTGTATCTCTGGCCTCACTACTATAATTGCATATGCAAGTAATTGCATGGCTGGGAATAGTTTTCCTAAGCTCACGAGCTTTATTCATTGATACAAAATCAAGCGTGCATTTGCACAAACACACACACACACACACACATATACAAAATACAGAGGTATTTTCACATTATAAACAGCCTGGAAGCTCCAGAATATGATTATCATTATGCATGGTTGGTATTTATACAAGAAATCCCATGTAAGAACTCAGATGTATTTAATAACATCTTTTCTGCCACAACTGAGAGTTGTGGGTCTGAAGCCGAATAAAACATTTATATTGTCTGCTTTATTCTTTTCTGTTTTTCAAAAAGGGAATATTCTTGTACTGAGATCAGTTGTTTTCATGTGAGTGGCAATTTTCTATCCAATAAATAATGAAGGTTTTGACTGGCACTGAATTTAGTGCTTCTGTCTGAAAAACGTTGGTAGAAAAAGCTCCATTCCAAGCTGGTTCTCCACTGACATGTAACACCTCTGGAAATTCATCGGTCAGTTTGTGCAAACTGGAAATCCATGGTTAATAACTATCCTAAACCACTGTTTTTATAGTGATTTCCAGAGTATTGTTAAAGATGTCACACAAAAGTCTGTGCTGCTATCTTTACAAAATAAACATGGAATTCCTTCAAAAGATTAAAAATTATTTTCATGACACAGAGATCTGATCTGTGGAAAAAATCTGACTGGCATTAATTACCCTCCTTCTAAATCCTGTTTAAATCAATTATCACTTCATTTTATCTGTTTGGAGTTTTTATCAATATTAATCAATCTACAGCTACAGAGGTCATTGCAATTCTCCCTTACAAAGTTGGTTCAACGTTATCTCCCTTTTAGCTTCTGGGGCACCCTTGGCTGCCACACTGCAGAGCCCACAGCTCATTTTAGCTAAGATACCCAGGACATCACTTTGGGTACCCTGGGCTCTGTTGCCTTATGGAATCTTGAGAATTTACAGCACAACTAATTCAAGGTTTTTCTTCATTTCCCTGACAGGATGCCATAGTTCCTTAATAACTTCCAATTACAGATTTTGTGCATACTTAAAAATTTAATATTTATGTAGCAAGACAGAGAGAATTGCTTATATTGTCCTCTCCCAGTTTTGTGATTCCCTATTAGTTGACCTGAAAAACATCAGTCATATGGTAAAAACTAATCCAAAATCCACTTCCCTTGCATGTCTGAGACACATCAGCTAATTCAAACCACCCAATTTCATATTAACTTTGAGGAAGATGTATCAGTTCTCTGAAGCTGATATTCAGTGCACAAAGTGTGTAATTTCCTTCTGTGTGTAATGGCAGCTTTTGTTCAAACAGTAAAAAGGTGACTGCAAAGAAGAACAAAGATCACCCACGGAAGAAAGGGAAAACAAACATTGCTCTTTAACTGTGGTGGCTTCAATAAATGTTCCAAAAATAGCTCCAAATTATTGTGCTGGAAGCACCATGATGGAAGTCAAACACAGATCATCTGAGTAGGTTTTATAATCTTGTAGACTGGAAGCTGCAACACATCAGAGAAACTTATTTTTGCAGTAGAGAGAGGAGCTGGATCAAATGATTGCTTGAAGCCCTTGTAAGTTTGGGTTTTCTGTCTTCAAAGATGCGTTACACATTCATTTGGATGCACATTCTACCTCATCACACCTCCTATTTGGCATCTGTGAAATAAAATTCTCAATTCCTTTATTAAAAATAAAAAACCAAAAAAACCAACCAAAAACCCAAGGAAACCCAAACCAAGCAAATGGCCCATTATTTCATTTAATACAATGATCTATTAATTTACAGGGAGAAAGGATTTTATGTGATTTTTTTTGCCACCCCCTCCAATTCTCCAGAGCACCAAAGAAATATAATATAATATAATACAATATAATATAATATTATATTATATAATCCAAAATAATTGGTTCCAAAGCACCCTCAGTTCTGAGCATTCAGTTCCATTTTGGCTGCACAGGCAACTGTTTTAGAAGCTCACTTGAACATATTCTGTAAATAAGATTTATGATACTTTTGTGCTGTTTGGAGTTAATGAAATATTTTGACTGACAGCTGCAAATATCTACTGCTAATTGTTTCAAATAAAAATCTAATCATTACACAAAGCTTGATAAGCAGGCCACATGCAACAGACAAAATGCGAGAAATAAAATGCAGCACACAAGAGTTTTTAAAAAATAATGGATTTAAAAGCAAGTATGTTTTGTAATTGGCATGAAAGACAGAAATTTTAAAAACCACACAGCTACAGAGTTCATGTGCTCTACCTACCATGTCAGCCTATACCAAATCACATTACATTCTCTTTTTTTCATCAGTCATTACTTGCTATAGATTTATTTTTCAGAGTTAAAATGATCACTCCCTTCATCCTCATTCCAACTTGAAATGAAAAAACAAGCTAAAGTGTTTCTGTTTAAATTTCTTAAATGCTGCCTAGAAGCCTAAATTCCAACATTTCTACTGAATTTTCTTTTTTTTTTTTTTTTTTTTTTTTTTGATAAAAGCATGACATAGAAATTTGCTAAACTTACAGGATTTTAAAATGTATACTGGTCACTTGTTCATTTCATGAGAGAAACTTAAACTAAAATCTAACTCAATAAAAGCTTTCGAGTATTACTGAGATTTCAGATATTTATTAAATAATTAACAACCGTAGAAAACGTGAATAAACTAGGGGTAACTTTTCCACAAATATTTGGACATATTTGTGGATTTCAAATTGCAGAATTAGTAGGTATTTTGGAACTTTTAGTTAGCCAGAGCTGCAGAAACTAAAATCTCTTCCTTGCCTGTCACAGGCACTGGTAATGTATGCAAAATCAGGAAGATCGCCTACATCTATATTCTCACAAACCCACGAGCTGTTTATTAATCTCAATGTTAAATATTGTTCTCCTTTTCCATTCAGACACAGAACACAACAGTTTCCTAGGAGTAACCAAAAGCCTATGGAAAAAAAATCAACGACAATAAATTAGAACTGGATGTGCAGCTTTTTGAAAACATATACGACTAAAATTAAAAATGATCATTTTTACATTAAAATTTAAAAAATGAACATGTTAAAACTGAGAGGCAGCTAGTTCCCAAACTGATTTTTTAGGGGGTGTTTGTTTTCAGAAGTCTCCCTTGTAGTGCTGAATTACCCGTTGAAGGTAGTACATTGAGCCTTTTTTAAGTAATTATACAGTAATGATCTAATCAAGACAAGGATGATGTGTTACAAACCAGAGAAGTTAGCAGCTCTCCTAAACCTCCTTTTGACGGACAACTTAAAGCATTTAAAGTGTTAAAATAACAGGCAACAAAGCAGGTTTTGAAATCCCTTTCAATGCTCTGTCAGGAGCCAAGGGTTGGAGCTGTGTGACCTTCAGCTGCCGAAAGAAAGCTTTTTGCAGAACCTCCAGGAAAACTATTTCTTGAATTTTGGCTTTTCCTGACATCTGAGACTATCTGCTGCAAAAATTTCTCTGTTCTATCCAGTGAATTTCCATTCCGTGTGCACTTCAAGGCAGGAGGAATACTGTGGGGATTGTGGCTCTCTGACTCAATAAATAGAAATGCATCTCAACTACATTACTAGTTAAAACCTCAGGAATAATTTGGAAAATACAGATATTTCCCCACAAATATTCAATTGGCTTGAAATTGCTTTTGAAATTCCACATTCCCTGTTTAGGGTGTCCCAAAAACCTCCCCTCCAGCTCTGTTTAGTCTTTTTTTTTACACTAGGCAAGACACCATCAGCAGCATCTGCTTGTGGTAAACAGACGAAGATGGAACAAGCCAGGCAAACCGGAGAACAGCTCAAGTTCATGCTTGTGATTATTCAAACTGTCACAGTTTTAAATGGATTTGGAATGATTTTCCTCACACCTGGTTTCAAAGAATTCATCAAAGGAATTCTAATTTCTTGCCAATAAATATGCTAAGTTAAAATTTTATGATTTTTTTTATCCTTTTGATGACTGACATTAACCAGCTGAGGTGTTTGGGGATTTCTTTTCTTTTTCCTTCCCAAATCTGAGTATTCCTTACATAGGTATGCCTAAACAAGAGACACAGAAGTTCAATTAAACCTTAAAAGCAATCAAGCTTTGGATTTCACGTGTAAGAACTATTACTGCGACAACATTGAAATCAAAGGGGGGACAAATTTATGTAACAAAAATACGCCAATCACCATAATTTTGAGTTGATTTTTAAACCTGAACCCCAGAAGACACGTTAGAGTCCTCCAAGCATGACAAGGGTCCATGCTGAAGGAGAACTTCCAACCTCAACATCTCCCAGCTGGAGGAGAATTCCAGACTCTTCCCTGCACCCACTGGGGCTCAGGTCAACATTTTCACCTCAGTTACTGGCTTACCATTTTACAGAGGTGCTCCTACTCTTCCTGGGAAAAACAGCTTAAGAAACACCCAAACCAAAACAAAAAACCCCAAAGAACCAACAAAAAACTCCCCATTCAAACCAAAAACTCCCCCCACAACCCTACACCTTCCCAGGTTTCCACTAATCTTCAGTTCTTCTCACTCCTCTGCCTCCTGTGACCGGCTCAGCACTCTATGTATGAAACAGCCGACAATTTTACAACATAAGAGAGAGGTACATAATTTAAAAATAAACGTCTTCATGCTTGTTCAAAGAACAATCAATCCCAGCTGCAAGGCACACTGAGACAGAGGGAGCAGAAGTCGAAGAGCTCCTGAAACCTTCTCTGGAGGATGTGAGGTTCAGCATGCTCAGAAAGGCCATATTGATACTTTTGGCGAGGTTAAATATATGTGGCATTGCTGAAAACCTTTTTATTTATAACAAATAATCTGCTTTTCACTATCCAGGTGCTTCTGTTTGTTTGTTTGTTTGTTTGTTTTTCCCAACAAAAATCTGCAAACTAAAGAGTAAATTGTGCTGCACAACACTTTGATTCTTTTTCTGTGCCATGCAGCCCACGGCCGCAGCTGCTGTGGACCAAACAACATCACACGGACCAAAGTCTCATTTCAGTTTACACTAATTTCTCATCAATTCTGATTTAAAGGTGCTTTCTTTCTTTCTGGTGACTTGGCCATACACCTAATTTTTGCACGTGCATTTCTTTCCCATGGGCTGTTTGTATAGTACAGCTTATATCTATTGAGTCAATTTAATTTCATCCAACAACATAGTTAATAATGATAAAACATCAAGAGAAACTTTTCAATGATTTCTGTTTACGTAGAAACTTTAAAATATCCAGAGCTCTCAATCCATCTTCTTTTGTAAGAACTAAAAGTTTACTTTTTAAACTCTCTAGATGAAAGGTTTTCTATCACTAAGAAAACATCTTTCTATTATCATGAAAAAGCCAGTTCTGAAGGGAAATAATCAAGATGAAATTAAACAAAGGAATATTTAGACAGAAGTGAAGTTAATTTTTCTAATACTGTAGTCTGGCTAAAGTCTCTGGAAGGGAAAAACAATTCCCTTACATAGTACAGCTCATTATATGAGACAAAATTAACTAGATTGGACAGTAAAAACCTTGAATCAAACCCATTTTTGCAGCAGAAAAGGAATTACTTCCCTCCTCCAGTACTACACCTAAAGGTAATAAAATGTGCAGATCTATTCAGTTTATTTGCAATAGCTATCAAAGTAGACATTTACATTTTTTACAAAAGAAAACTTTTCTGAAAATATACACCATTCATACGTCTGTGGGAAATCAATGTAAATTCAGGGAAGGACATGGAAGCAGAAAGGTTGAGTCATCAGGAATAATGTAATTGCACCAGATCCCCAATAAGATAACAGCTGGAAAACTGGTTCATTATTACATTACGTCTTGCTAACAAACTCTTTTCTCCACGTTTAACAGGAATAGAATTTTCATAACATCAAAATATATGAGTAGGTTAAATTGCTCACTGTTGAATCAGCATTTATGTATTAAAATAATTCAGTTGGGAAGAAGAGTGAAAAAATATGTAACAGTGGACAAAGTAGCATTTTATCAAAAGGAAAAAGTAGTTAGAAGATGCAAAAAAACCCCACCCGCCTGCAAATCAAATCCACCATTAAATATCCACAGCATAAACTTCTGATTCTCAAGAGATTTTCTTTTGTTCCCAACACAAATATAAAAAGTAACACCAGCAATCAAATCTAACACTAAAAGTGATAACAGGTGAAGACTGAAAGCTCATGGGGAAGCAATAGTCTTCTAAGGTATAGAGCAAGCAATTCAGATAACCATCTCTTTTCTTATTTACAACCACTGATATATGACACTAGGAGATCCACTATTAATGCTGACAGCATAAAAAATTAAGAAACACGTAGAAGCTGGGAGAAGAGAATCGATGCTGACATTAATGTAAGATTTTTTTTTCCTTAAAAATCAAGAAATAATGATAGTTACATCTATGCAGAAGTTTATCTTTGGTTTGACTTCATAAAGAAAAAAGAGGTTTCTGTCAATAACATCACCTTTAAACGTAGAGATGTTTCATGCCTCTTACTCCATTAGTGGAAACAACTGCTGATAAGTAGCATGGAACAATACTTGGCACAGTCATTTTTAATGATCAACTCGTTCATCAATAGCTTTAAATCACTCTTTTCCTTGGGAGACAGGAGCAGTAAGTTTTGCTGGGCTCAGCAGTAACAGCAGACCTGGAGTCTGATGGTCACACAATCAGTTCAAAGACAACAGCAATGAATTTATGCTTCATAATAACTTTTTTTTCCTTTGTGACATGTCCATTTTAGAAAAAAATCATTAAGGGCCTTATTAACAGAGAATGAATCCCAGCCTTGAACAAACCCAATTTACCAGTGACACTCTGCCAACAAATGGTGATTCACCAACTGAGCAGGCGAATTAACCATCGTTTTCCGTACAAAATAACAGTAGACAAAAATATAACTTGGCAGTTCTTCCCTCTTGTTAATGTGGACACTAATTAGTTATATAAAAAAGATTTGAATTAAATATGTCAAGGTCTCAGAACTGTTTGAGTTCCTCTTTGCTTAATTAATCCAAATATTTAAATTTGCTTCTTCGAGTAATTTGGTGTTTCAACCAGAATCCCACAGACAGGCATATAAAATTATTACTTGCAGACTGCTTATGTAGCTGCCTTTTGAAACCTGCAACAAATATGAAGATATAATCGCTTTAGAAAAAAAAATCTTTAAGAAACGTGGTCTCTGTTAATTAGCCAAGCACTTATTCTATTCTCTGATTGCCAGACCTCACGCAGCAGACAAGTTATTAAGTTTTTTGATTTTTCTTTTTATTGTTGAGTTTAGAATATCCATACAAACAACATTTCAGCTGAAACTTCTTCCCTACTTTTCCTAGAAATTAAGGGCAAAAAATTGTTGTGGAAGCTGCAGTGATTAGTAACTGTCCACAATTTTGTTTTAGGGGGGAAAAACCAGCAGTGAAAGCAAACACTGTTGTGTGCATTGGCCCATCTTAGTTTGCTATTTTCCCACAGCTCTCTTTAAATTATGTTCCTTGCAGCATCCACAGAGTGCTCTGCACTTGGTGTGATTATTAGTCGAGTTCTCTTTCACAGGACAAGCCACAGTTTTTCATTGTTATCCCTAGAATTCTAACACTTACACTCTGTAGGCTTTTCTAACATGTATTAATTTTCCCTAGGAATACATTCTCCCTCTCTTTGGCACACAACTTTAGCACTACAGTGAGCACTGAACAAAGCACAAAAAATGGTGAGATTTCAGTCTCCCTTACCTCCAAACAATGTGACAGCTTTATTTAGCAGCAGAAGGAAAAATAATGCATGACAGTTTCTTTTGTTGTGGAAAAATGGAATTAAATTATGAGTTCTACCACTGAATCCAAAGGCACAGAGCAGGATCTTCCATGTATTCACAAATTATGGAATTCTATCTAACTAAAGAAGACAGCCTAATCTATCTTTTCATTTTAAAATGGACTGATATCATTAACTCTAAATGCCTGTTTCACCTTCTTTTCTGTTCTAACCTATACACAGAGCTCACACAAATTAAAATGATCCTATTCTCTCACTGGAATTTTTAAGCTCTCCTTTGCAACCTGCACCTGGTAGCAAGAATCTCATGTGAACAGACTCACAATTTCTTCAAGATGAGATGAGCTCCACAAAGTCACATCTCACCCATTTTGCACTGTCATAACTTACAGGTGATCTGTAATTACACTGTCTTCCTGGCAAGCAATGGAAGTAATATCAATATTCTTTATAAGCAAATCAGTCTTCCAGAGAAAATCTTCTGGACACATGGCAAATTGTGAGCACCCATGGGAACAAACGAGGATCTGTGCTGGGCTGTTCCATCACTGTCAATACATTTGACATGAATTCAGGAATCTAGCCAACATTTGGAAGCAATAATTCCTATAAATCTTTTTTAATGTCACAAACTGTATGACAGTTATCTTAATTACAAATAATAATATCCTACAGAAAGGATAGCCATACAGATAGAATGCTCAGAGGCATTTTATCCTTTAGTTTTTAAATGGGACTTTAGGATAAATGTGCAGAAGGGATGCACTCTCAAAATTTAAGAATCAGAAGTGAGGTGGAAGGTGGTTACTGGGACTTAAAAAAAAAAAAGGAAAAGATTTTCTAGTCACGTTTTATTAATTAACAGGTGCAAGGCAAGGCTGGTAAGAGGGGCTCTTTCCACACTGCTGAACAGAACACAACTGCTATTACAAGAATTATAAAACACTATTTAACACCACAGTAATAAAGCAGAAGTTTGCTTCCTTTTCAAAACAGAAAGCATGAATGTAACACTCATAGTAATATGGCGTTTATTAGGATGAAAGAATCGCGTCTTAATAAAGTGACAAATAGATAATAAAGAGGCTGCTGCAAAGCTCCAGACAATTTAGCCTTCAGATCACTGCCATGGATCGTGTTGTGGAGTCCAAGAAATAAAACGACAAAAAACCAAATAGCTCAAGGACCTAATGAAATAAACTTACTCCCTTAAAGGGCAAATACTTGTTTTAATGGAGATAGAACTGCCAACACCACTAGGTTAACAAAAGGCTAGCAACTTTTCAAGATAATTTGCAAGTACAACAGCTAAAACTGATAATAAAATTTGAATTGACATATCCGTAACACCTGGAGACTCACATATATAACATTTTAAATAAGTTTCCACAAATGGAAGCTTTTTTTTCTCTGAAACGATGTTGCATCACGTTTTTCATAATACTTACACAGAATAAATCAGATTCTTTCAATGAGCAAATTACCGCTTAAACACTGAACAGGAGAAGTGGTTAAGACATTGCTAAGAAGCAATTTACTGATATCATTTTACTAACTTAGTTGTACAATTGCCAACCCAGGTCAGTCTTAGACTGCATTTAATCCAAGATGCAGCTCTGAGGAGTGTTTACTACCAAATGCTTCAGAGGCAAGTCAAAGAAACATCAGAATAAGTAATCATCTGGCAAATTTACAGAAAAAAAATCTAAAAAACGTAATTTATGAAAGTGAAATTGAACTCCATTTTATGCACATCACTTCAAACTGGTTTTGTCATTTAGAATGTGCCTTGCACTATTTTCCATTCATGCAAGATATTGCACTAAATTCAGAAACCTCAGGAACAGCAATAGGGTCATTAGTTTAAGGCCTGCGTGCCCTTACGGCAGTGCACCCACGGAATATTCTGACTCCAGAGGAGCTGCACAGGCACAGCTGAGCACTGAACCTGACATACTCACTTTAGACAGTATTTATTATGGTAGGAGCAACACTCTCCCTGTGTGTCATGTTACATCTGGTAAATATACAGGTTTAAATGCAAATTGAGAAACAGTCTGGAAAGACCTGATTAGGATGAGAAAAATGTGCTCTGTGCTGAAGAATAACAAATATGTTGCTTTAAAGCTGCCAAAAAGTAAAAAAAGCTGCAGGGCGTGCAAGCATGGCCAGACTTTGTCTAACAAACAGGTGAAACAAGTTATCCCTTCCAACCTCTTAATCTATCATTTTTTAAAATAAAATTTAACCTGCTTACTTAAAAAAATGAAACAAAACAAAACAACAAAAAACAGTTCATGTGTATTTGTGAGGTTAAAATTCTTCAACGAAATAGCCACCCACTGCTGTCTAATGATCTTAAGCAGGTTAACCATGTAAACCAGATGTGAAACCAAATATTTTATCTCTAACCTCTGCTGCCAGCTGCTGAAGAGAAGGGGATGCAACGGGGTGTAAAGTCGAATTTCCCGTGACTGGATTATGGAGGCTGACATAGGCCACAACGTTTCTGTGAAGAACGCTCCTGAGATCCTACAACAACGCAAGCAGAAAAATGGTTACTACTGTGCATCATTATAATTAAGGCTGGTCGTGTTCTTTTGGTTGCTTCTAGGGGAAAACTGCACCCTACATTTCCATCCTCTGTGATTCTCCAAGTATTAGTTAACTACTGCCTCTTACAATATGCTCTTATGAACTTCAAAGGATATCTTAGTGCTGTTTTTCTATATAGTTATAGAAGTTATAATTCCAGTTCACACATCATCTAAAGAAATGCAAACAGGTCTGGGAGGAATTAAAAATTACTACACTTGTAAGGCCAAAAATGAAAACGTTACACACTGCAAAACAATATGATGGCATTTAAAACTTAAGCCTGACAGAAGACAAACTTCAAAAGCAATCATTATCAACAGTTAAATGGACTCACATATTTGGAGACCGAATTCAGATTTGAATTGCATAACTTTCCCTGTGTTTTCGTTTTATTATTTTCTAGACTATAAAAATAGCATGTACAAACTGTTCCAATTATTATCTCTTTTTTAAAAGGATCCCCTTTGCCTTCTCAGTAATGAGTTCCTCTTTGCATGAAGTGGCTCTTTATATTGAACAGAAGGGGTGTAACACAATTACATCTGATGCAAAGCTGACTTGAAGTGGAACTAAACAAATTTTGCTTCCAGCCTGGATCTTTTCAATTTGATTTTTTCACCCCCTCTTGTTTCTGAAGAATAATCGTGTTGGAAGTATGAAATTCCAATGAGGGCTGGCTGCTCTTTACACACGGTAAAAAGCAATTAACTCTTTATTTTATCTGCTGTTTTAATTCACTGAACCATTAGAGTTGGAAAAGCAGCCATGAAATTCTCTGCCTAAAGGAGTACCAACTCCTTTAATTTATGACCTGAAGTCTCCTTAAGCCAGGTATGATCATCAATGCTTTCTGAGGTATTTTCTTTCGACCAGCTGATTCCCATTCTGTTGGAAGAGCCCAAGGAATTGCCTGTTTTGGATTGTATCCAGCTCCTTAGCACAAACCTGTGAGAAGTGAATCGGCACTAGGCATGGAGACTCTGCAAGGTTTATTTAATAATGTAAACCACGGCATGGTTCTCTTCTTTCTCTCTTGATCCACCTCTCCCCACACTAACCCTACCGATGAAAAACGATTAAACATCGAACCCTCAAGGAGGTGCAAAAGCTCTCCAAGCTCTTTCTGTGCCTGTGTTGTCTTTTGAGGTTTTCCTCCCTCCGTCCATCGCTGGCAATGCCCGTCTACGATGCTGTGCTGAGTTAGGGAGGGAAATCAGCTCCCAGAGGTGCTGCGCGTGCAGCCGCCACAGCCACGGCAACACCCGGCCACCTCGTGATCCCCAGGAACGGCCTCAGTGGACGTTTTCCCTGGATTTGCTGTGTGGTACATGAAGGAACACAGGCAGACCTCAGAGTCCAGCTAATGAGCCGCAGTTTCCCCGGGGTAATTTTCACAGTTTCCACGCTTTCAGCAGAGGGAATCCTGGTGGCAGTGAGCGCTCCCCCCGGCAGCTTTACCTCAGCCCACTCGTGGGAGCCCACGTTGCCCAAGGCTGTTCCTCCCCAGGAGCAGAAGAGCAGGGTCCTGTCAGGCCTCCAGCCCCTCTTCACCTTTGCCATCAGGGCTTGGAGCAGGGCAGTGACGACAGCAGTGCTGCTGGCCCAGCCTTGCCCGCCATAACCCCTCAAGCTGCTGTGGTGGCTGCCAACGACGACGTATCTGTCTGAAACGAGGAATAAAAAATAAAAAAAGGAAACTTTTTGTTTTTTCTGAATACTCAGATTAAAAGAATTCCAAACAACCCTAAAAATGAACTGTCAATAGTAGTGTGTAATGTCATTAATGCGACACAAAGGCCTCAACAAAAAATGTGTGTGACGACGTGCAAGACAATCATACAAAAATTATACATAAAACCGTGAGTACTACTCAAAAATGAACGAGTAAATAAATGTATGTAGATAGCCTCCTAAATTAATCCCCATGCCCTTGCCTTTCTTGTTTGCTTATTGCTGTCCTTATACATCTAATAATGACCATTTTTACAGCCAGGACTAGGTCATATAGACAATCATGCTCACAGTGGAGGATTATGAAAGAAACACAAAATAATAAGCAGGAAATGATCTTCAATACACATCAGCATTAAAAAAAAAAAAGAAAAAAAAAAGAAAAAAAAGAAAGAAAACAAAAGGTGTGGCAGTACAATGGGAAACATGAAGAAAATAAACAAAGTATTAGTACTCCCTCACCTGGATGACTGTTCAGTGCTCACCACCCTACCTCAAAAAAGACATGGCAGAAACAGCAGTGGAGCAGCTGGCAAGCAGGTTAGAGATCAGCACTTAGCCTTCCCTGGGAGGAGACATTAAAATACCTGGACTGCAGGTTTAGAGAGGAGACATGACAGAGGAGTAAAGATAATGAATGATACAGAAATGGTAAGTCACACCTAGCAGAAGTGTTAATGCTGGAAGAAAGTATTTTATAGAATGAAAAGCAAAAAGTTTCAGCCTGAAACAGAGAATATGCCTCTGGTTACTGACAAAATAAAACCTCAAAAAACAAATATAATTTTTTCCAGAGGAAAAAAAAATTAAGTATTTTTAATCTCAAGGCATTATATACAACCCTAATACCACTCACGAGGGAAAAAACCCACTTATTTTACTCCAGAACTGATGATGTGCTATGGAATGACATGACTGACTGGTGTGACTGAGGCCTGTCAAGAAGCTGAAGCAGAGTTATTCCGAATGAGCTGTTGAACCATCAGACCTTCTGTGTGAGATGAATTCACAACCCTCTTTGAAGGATTATTTACTGCTTTTTCTCTGATATTTTGTAAAGTCTTCTGGCCCAGATCTAGACTTTTAAAGGTTTTCTTTCCCTATTTCAGGATACCAATGGACAACAGAAGAACAGTTATCAACAGTGAAGAACAGTGATGCCAGACCCACAGCAATCCCTGAGTGTCATTTGGGTCCCAAAAAACGGAAAAGTTTTCTTTTTCTTTCTTTAACCAAGTGAACTCATTCACTTTCTGTCAGTTGATCACAATGCAGCAACAGATAGTTGCCCACATTTTGTATTTGCTTATAAAATTAGAATAACTACTTGGTATGTTTTGCAGTGACTGCTGCCTGGAAACAATATTAATGGAACACTCTGATTATAAAAGCATTCTCATTCAAACTGGGGTTTTACCAGCATTGTTCAACAAAATATTTGAACATGTTTAATAAGGAATCAGAAATGCTTTACAAAGAGAAGATCTGTTATGTACCTATAACACGAGATTTTCAATCAACTGCTTGGGGTGTGTAGGTATGGGAACGAGAATTTCTTTCTAAAAACGCATACGCCAAGTGTCAATCTAGACTTACATAATAATTTAATGTAACAAAGCAAAATCTAAATCACATAATTTTACAACTTGTGCGTTGCACCACGAATGCTTAATTACAGGTTGCACCGACAATGAAAAAACATAAGATCTTCAGCTCATTTAATGACAAGAATTAGGAACCAAAATGAATGGCCTGACGTGCCTCTAGGTCATTAAAGGCAGTGCCACTACCACAGGGGGATCAGACAGGATCAGTGCTTGCCTGTGTAATAATTTCTGTTTAGCCTGTGAACAGACTATGTGAGAGGAGAGAGAGCTTGTTAAAAAAATGCAGGATATTCTGAGGGAGAAGAAGCCACAAGCATCAACTTACTGCTGGAGATGCCAGCGGAATGAGTAGGGGCAAAACATAACAGCTGGTGCCTCCTTTGAAATTCTTCATCTTTGCACATCTCTCCCTCAAACAGAGGCAACACCCTAAAGCAAATGACTGCAGGAAAAGCACAGGAGAAAGGATGGTCATGCTTGCAGAGGCAGCAGCTGTCCTTTCTCAGAATCACATGGCAAAAAAAGAAAAAAAAAAAGAGAATGAAGTAGAGATAGAGAAAAAAAAATCCCACCAGATACCCTGGAAGATGATAAGAAAGTATAGTGTTCAGGTTAGTGATGGGCTGGACAACAGGGATTTATGATTAAAAAGAGTCTCTTTATCCTGCCTTTTCTTGTTATACATCCCATCTTCAACCATGTCCAACAGAGCTATAAAATCAGCGTTACGTTTTTTGGGTTTTAAAATGCTCCCAACTATCACATTTCATCTACTCCTAAATATTTCAACATCTAAGTTACACTTCAGATGCTCGTTCTTACTCCTCAGATCAATTGCCAGCTAAGGTCACCATTACAGAGATGTGCTTGTCTGTATGGGCGTGTTAGGTGGTCTTTAAGCAAGAAGAAATAAATTCCACCCTTGGTGATGCTCTGCAGTCTTTCATTAAGCACTAAAGATAAATTTTGCCCTCTTCCTGCACTTCTGTGAACATAAAGGTGAATATTTCATGTATATGAAATGAGCAAAACCCCATCAAAATGACAGAGAATCAATGCCACGAAAATAGCAAGATTCAAAGCAGTTGAGGAGGAACGAGTGCAGAGTCAACCAGGAAGAGCAGAGAAAGAAACAAAGGTTTAACATGGATTCTGTACAAAATACTACAGTGCATCAGACATTTCACTTGTGCCTATACTAGAAGAGAGTTGTCATGGCTCTTGTTGAGCCGGACATCCATGGGACAAACTGTTGCCATCTGGGAACTGCTACTGACTTAGATTCCTAAAGTCCAGCATATATTGGCAAACCTCCAAAAAATAGTTTCTGATTAAAAACGTAAGAGTAAGATGAAACGTTCAGGTATGGAGAAGATAGAAAACTTGTTAGACAGAAATTGAAGCACTGTTTTTATTATTTTTCTCGCCTCTGTTTCACACTTCAGAAGACAGAATGTCTAAACATGGCAGTTTCTGCCTTTCCAACTCCATGACAGCTGTTTGGAAAACATTAATAATAGCAGACTGGTAACTTCAAATTCATGAAGGAAATTAAATCCCTCATAGAAATTAAGTTCACTTTGCTAATTGTTTCCTCTGTTGCTTTAAACAAACAAGTAGTCTGGTGAGAAATACACAGTTCTGCATGCACAAAAGTGAGTCATTATTTCACCAACAGGAATGAAATTCTCTCCACCTCCTTCATTCCATTACATAAAATATGAAATGACTGGTCCACCTCCTAAGGGAGTGTAAATAAATTTCCATTCTTTCTTCATAACCCAATAAAAAAGTATTAAGGCAAGCGTGATGATGTTTTGATGACCGCCTGCTCACTAGGAATTGTTTGCACCGTTTAAGTAACCAGCACCAGCATTCATTCACGTTGCAGAAACCCCTCACCTTTTAGGTAAACTCACTAACAAAATAATCTCAAAATGATCCTGTGATATCCTGATTATGACATTATTTATGTACAGCATCAAAGGACAGAGGGGGGTTGTGCTTTATGTCCCAGCTGCACTTACAGTCCTCTTGTTCAATCAGCAGACATAGAGAACACTAATTATTACTCACAGAATTGTATAAAGCCAGCTTCAGGCATGATTGAGACACAAAATAAGGCTGCAGCAAGTGTTAAAACCGTATTAAAATTAAAACCATAACACAATTACTTTGGTACAAACTACTGATACTCTCTGTGGTCCAGGTGCAACACCTGCTGCTTGTGTAAAAAAATGCTTCTTGTCACGACAATATCCCCTTCAGCTCATTCACTGTTTAACCCTCATGTTCTGCCTTGTCATAAATCATAAAATGAGTACAAAAAAGTCTTGTTCTTTCTCCTGGATCAGGGCATTATCTGGCAAAATAGGATCCTGATCCCAGCTATGACTCCCACCCATCACGAAACAAATAATCAATACAAATGACAAAGGGATACCTACCAGGAAATACAGCTCCTTTCAGATATCCAATGACATTAGAAATTGTCTTGTAAGTTGTGACAGACTGAATGTTCAGACTGATTTTTGTTTTTCCTGTTAAAAGATTAAAAAAAGAGAAAATGTTAAGCTTTTTTACCCAGCCAAGAAACATACAAGGTGCAGATATAAATTCCACATACAGTAAAAAAAAAAAAAAAAAAAAAAAAAAAGAATTTAAAATGAGAAGGTTAGAAAAAAACCTGAATGGGAACCACAGATTAAAACATGAAATACAACATTATTTTCTTAGTCCCATTTTGGCAGCATGCTTCAAAGATGGAATCTCAAAAGAGATCTCTACTCCTTGAGTTAAAAGATCATTGAATTCACTCAATAAATGCTGCCAGAATAAAACAGAAAAGAAAATTCAAAAGAGTAGGATTTACATAACTCTGTGATAACGAAATTGGCCTTAATCTTCACAGGTTTTTCTCACCTAATCCTTCAGCTAGGTCAATCCATCAATACCATTCACACAATTATACCCGGTTTATATTACATTTTCTTCCGGAGAAAAGCCCCTGTGTTCAATCAGATGGAACAGTCAGACCTCCCCACAGCTTGGCCAGCAGAGCCTTTGGTGATGCTCTTGTGAACACACGCCAACAGGAGCCAGGGCTTTTGGCTCAGCTGGCATCAGGTGAGGAAATGGTGCAAATACAAAGGCAGAACGACTTCAAAAGCCGCTAAAAGGAACTTGCCAGAACTGCCAAGCCTGTTGAGACTGTAGCACAGAATAAAGCCAGAGTAGAGCCAATATCTGAGTTTAAAGAGATTAAAAGAAGGTGGGACACAGCAACCACCCGAGTTCCTGTGATTTGTGACAGTGGAAACCAAATAACCAGCCATGGGGAGCAGCTGCCACCTTCCAAAAGTTCCATTTGCATGACAACAGACCGTGTTAACACCCAGCTCATCTCAAAGGTCACATCGTCTATCCCAGCAACGAAAATGTCTCAAACTGCTTCACCTTAAAAAGCAGCAGCTGTGTGGCAAGAAGCAGTGCCTGACCCCAGACCCGCAAGGAGATTCTCCTCCACCCAGGAACGCTCCACCAAAATTAAAATATCCCACAGATCATTTTGCTCTCTATGCCCCAGGCTAATATCCCACCACGAATCTATTTCCAGGTTTCTTCCCAGGCTTTGTTTCCTGAGATGCACAGAATACGGGAGTGGGGAGTTTACTGCCACCTGTGAAACAAAACCAACACATCATTACTGTCCTTCAGGGTTCATTTGCTGGTTCAGAGGGCAAATTTACTTTAAAATTTTCCTAAAATAAAATACAGTATGTTTTAATTCACTAGTCTTCACTGCTATTTAAAAAAAGCAAGCCAACTGCAACTGCTAGTGTTTGTTTAAAAAATGAATTAGCAATAGTTATTCTACTTTTTATTCAGACAAAACCTCTTCTCTTATCAGCAGATGTGTCTTCTCTATGACAGTTCTGGTTTTGCTTGAACAAAGCAGCGAGGAAAATGCAAGCCAAGCAGTTAAATAAAAATAAACCCTGGCACGTGACTTTGCAACAATCAATCACAGCATGCTAATGTTTTGACTTGTCACGTAATCAACTTTGCTTTTCTGATGTAACTTACTGTAAGATTTATTAATGCCATGTAAGTGAATCATGTTTGTTCAACAAATCCACGGATATTATTTTAGAATTTTTTAAAAAAAGTCATTAAAAAATAGTCCAAAGGATTCCAAAAGGGTCTTTTAAAACAAGTGAAAACAGCTCAAGCCATCTATGTTGATTAAGCAGCTTAAATTTAATCTAAACTATGCAAGTTACTTCTTGCTGCTATTTCTCACCTACAACCATTCTAGAGCCAATTTACTCTTCTTAAAAAAAGAGATTTTAAAGTCAAAACTGATTTCCTTTCCTTCTCCTACAACACTTGAGATGTTTGTTCCTTTAGGCCCCTTCTCAGACAAAAAGAAGATAAATCCTTCTGAAGACAACTGACTTCACTGTTTTTCCTTAATCAACATCAGCTATCCAGTCTCCAACTGACAATAAAGACGCAGAAAATTAACTTCTGGCAATTCTCATATTCCAAAATCAGATACTCGAGTTAATAGTCATGTAACACAGTCATCAGCTTAAAGTGACTTGGGCTTAAAGGCTTAGAGCACCAGATGAAAAGGCTGAAAATACCCTTTCGAGTACAGAGTAGAAGAAAAATTTAATCCTCTCTAAACAGTTCTGACAACAAACCTCTTGCCCTAATGCTGTATTTAAAGGATCTTGACAACTTCCTCCCCTTTTTTCCCCCCTAAATACTCTGGAAAGCTATGAGGAGACTTCACCTTACCAGTATATATATGAAGTCAGGATACTCTGTCTTTATGTAAGCTAAAAGCTGCTTCTGGCATAGAAGAGCACAAACACATTTACTGTTTGGGTTTTATTTATTTATTTATTTATTTTTTTCCTGACCTGGAAATTTTAAATGGTCTCACACCAAATGACTACCTTCTCCTCTCACATTTATACAGCTATTTTTAGAAATCCATGGCTCTTTTCCCTCTCATTTGACTGACAATTTTAGTACTTCAGATGTGAAAAACCTTCCATTTGCAGTACTTATGTTAAAAGAACATGAGTTAGGCTTGTTTCTTTCCTTTTTGCTTTCAACTTTGTCCCAAGCTCATGTACAGAGAAGCACAGAGAAGTATAAGCTTGAGTCTCATTTTCAAACAAGTTGGTTAAATTATTGAATCCTGATCATGCTAAAGACCTATCATCAGACAGTTTTCTGAGCATTTCAGTACTGGATTTTAAAAAGCATCTTTTGGGACTCAGGTTTGAAAACTGGACTCATTTGACAATATTTTTGCTAATTATTCACAAAAATTTCTCTACATGCCCACTTAACTGCAGTATAGAAAAATCAAGTATTAACTGAATTCAAGGATTTCAACAGAATAACTCCTGCACCATAAACCCCAAAGTCATTTCAGCAGACTGCTGAAATAAAGTACATTAAATAACTTCAAGTAATGCAGGTTTTGACATAGTTCCTTTTGAAATCAACACCTGAATAAATACGAATCTATCTGAAATCACAACTGAACCAGAGATTTCAAACATCATCAAGCATCCATGCTCATGTGACTTAGGGGACATTAATTGAGCTGAAGTAATCAGCACAAAACTGCACTTGACAATTCAATTCATCATGTCAATTTGAGCGGAAAACTTTATTTGCTACGTATTTTATCAAGTTCAAACAGAACTTTAAGTGAAGAAATATAATCACCATACGCATTCATGTAAAAGCAGGACTTAAAAAAACACAACATGCAACACGGTATACACAGAAAAGTGAATAAATATACAGTAGTATATACTTAATAACGTATATGATGTCAGAAAAATATTGTGTGATACCATAAAATTTCACATGCAAAAATCAATACCGAATCTATGCGATGTTGAGGTAAAACCATTTGTACAGGCATATGTCAGAACTCCTAGACAGATGTCCTTGCGATGAAAAACCTTCACTTTTTTGGTGTATAAACAATACACCATCTAAATCTGATATCCCTAAAATTTTTCTCTAATAGGTTCCTATTTGATTAATCAACTAAGTTGCCTACTGACAACTTATTCTCCTTTTTGAACATATATTCATAGATCTTGATTCTCCAAGCCCAATCTTAGTATGAAGAGCTTAATGAACAAACTCCTTGGTATTTGATCATCTTTTTGACCTACAATGAGGAATCCAGAAATAAAACTCTTCAGATGAAGAGTTTTTAAAATAAGAGATGCCTAGAATAAAGTCCTTTAAGGAGGCTCTAAACTAGGATGGCCTAATGTGATACAGAATAAATGTGTCACAGTCAACATCAAAGAGAGTTGAAAAGGCTTCAGATGGCATAGCTGAATTTCATAACCTTACACTACTTTCATTCTTTACCTGCTTTATAGCGATCAAAAGCAAAGCGTCACACAGGAAAACACTGGCACAGAACAGAATTCTGAAAATATATCCTGATCATTTACAACTGTGGTTTGAGAAACTCTCGAGGCTTCAGGTGGGAGTAGAGGGAAGATGTATTAAAAAGGCTTCACACTGTTCATGCTTAATTCTTCGCATGAACTTCTGTCTAAAAAAGGAACAGAATTTAAAGTGATCATGAAAAGAAAATCTGAGAGTATTGGTATAAAAGTCTGTAAGTTTTCATATACAGGATGTCGGAATTAGATCGGTTCCCTATTTAACTCGTTCTTCTTTCAAATGCCAGTAAGAGACATCTGCAGAACTTTGTTATATTTCTACTGTTATGTACAATGTCTCCAGATCTGGTAGATACAGTAACATGCACTGCCACACAGTCTGCTGGCTTCTCTCTCTATCTGCTTCCTTGGATTCAGGTTACGCATAGTCCAAATACCCAGAAATTGTGATACTGTTTGCATATTGATGTCATAGTGTGAGATGGCCCAGCCAGAGTTTATTAAATATGGTAGTCTTTATTTTCTCTGACAGGTAGCAAACTACGAAGGAGAAACACATATAATATTATCACAAGGCTGTAGTTTAACAGGAGGAAATATATATCCTTTATCACTCCTTGCCCTTCCTCTGACTGAAAAGCAGACAGGCTTGATTTGCACTAGTGCAGCACTTGGCAGAGAACTTTATTTATCTTGGATGGGAATCGTATAACATGGAAAGTAACAGACTCTTCCAATTATTCCTTTCGTATAATTAATGATTCAAATTTCACATGATCAGAGTCGACTATAAAGTCAGTATAATGAACATCTGACATGTGGAACCACATAAAATAGATGCTCAAAGTCTCATAAAGTCTCATTGTGTTGTGCTACAAACCTTTGCAGTACCAGTCAGTTCTGGTTATCTGTTCCACTCACCCATTCTGTCGCAGGAGGTAGATTTGTTTGCAGCCTACAACGGAGCTCTGCACTGCAGTCACTGTGATGAGTCACTATTGATCAGTGACTCTATTTTGTAGACTAAAAAAAGGTTACAAAAGATCAAAAGGCTCTACCTAGAAAAGCATTTTGATCTGAGTAATTTTACTGTCTGCAGCAGAATGCTGGGAGTCTTTGTATATCTGGCTCTATTATTCACACAGTGTTTGATATCATTCAAATTACTTACAACTATTCATGCTTTGGCTTTATCATTGCAGAAGTTTGAGTATAAAAAGATTACACCTATTGCACAGGAAAAGGCATTAGGAGGTGGTAAGAAATGGGATGTTTGAGTGAGATCACTTGCATTACACTTCCTACCAATTGAGCTTGTATTGCTCAGCCATAGCAGGTCACACCATCTAATCCTTATCTCCAAGAGTGACCGGCAACAGAAATATGGAGAAGAATGGAACAACAGCCCCAAACACCTGGAGGCTGATCACTACTGAAACCCTGGATCTTTCTCATCTTCTCTCTTCTCAGATATTAATCAGGTTGAGTATGAAAAGTGGCACTTAAAACCAAAAGGAAAAATTACACACATAACACTAATGTGTTTAAATACCAGGCTCCCAGGATTTCCATTCAAACCAAAGTATGTGGTCATTAGTGTCAAAAAACTCTTTGTAAAGTAATTGCCATTAGATAGATTTACGTTAAATACTGAAGACTTTAATTGAAAAGGGGTAATTCGTACATTACTGCAATCTCCCAAATAGTGGGAAACTTAACAACAACAAAGGCAGTTCACTGTACACAGCAGGACTTTCTTCATTTATGTTTATAGGAGTGCTTTAGTTTTACAACAACCTTCACAACGTTCCAGCAAATATCCTGGTAAGATTTTGTAAAAAATAAAGGAAGCTTCAAAAGTCTACAGTCTCTCTATGGAAGTTCACCCTGAAATTCCTTCTAATTGCCTGTCTTTGGGAAAAAGTTCACGGGAGCACAGAATTTCAAATTAATGAGAATTAACAATAATGTACTGTTACTGATATGTTTGTTCATTAAATCCAGGATATGGGTGACAAGTTAAGTGATAAAGGTAGTCTCGCATAATTTGCGGTTGTAAGCAATATTTTCCAGGAAGTCAGCGATTCTGAGTCTTGAAACGCGGCAGGGGAAGAGCAGACCCCAGCAACAGAGACGCACATGCGCAGAGTACTATTCAAGGAAGTCACGCACGCCGGAAACCGGACTGTATAAGAGGAAGAACTAAAACCCTGACTGGCGCGGCAGTGGCGGGATAATGGTCCCCCTGTCGCCCAGCGCTGCATTACCTTATTGTTACGCTTGCTGTAATTAATAAAATCCTTGATTGGGACAAGCAACGGTGTCAGACTATTCCGTGCAAAATTTCCTCTATAACAATTTGGTGCCGTGACTCGGATAAGAATACGGATCCGACAGAGGGACTAGGGGAGGCGCCCCGCCTGTACAGGCGGCCTCTGGTTCTGAAGTCGGGATCTTGCTCTTACCGACGAACCCAAATTTGTAACAATAAGGTAAGGAAAACCCTATAAGCTCGGTGCACTCGAGGTCCGGACGAAGACGCAGGAGACGCGTAAGTAACTGCCCATTGTGCAGGGGAATCCGTCCGGGCTGGGTTGGGATCCTGGAATACAACGTGTGTACGTGTGAGTGAGAGGAGAACTGGCAGCCAGATTCTCCAAGTGAGTGCGGACCCTTAAGTAGTGCGTTTCCCATCGCCCGCGAGGGACTGGGCCACGAAAAAGGGGAAGTGAGTGAGTACACACACGGCTGAAAGAGGGTATTCCAGAAGATGGGACAGGGGAAAAGCAAGCCCCCTCCACCCATGAGACCCCCTTCGGTTCTTAGGGATTCACCGCTGGGGTTTATGTTAGAGAATTGGAAATATTATCCCACCACGGGGGACAAGGACAAAGGTAAGATGATACACTTTTGTGTAGAAGTCTGGGGAGGACAAATCTCCAAGGCAGTTTGGTGGCCCAGGTTTGGGTCATCAGAATTATGGGTTCAGAGATTTTTGAATCAGTGGGTACGTAGGTAGGTCCCCTTTAATCAGGAAGAGGCTGATTATGCTGCAGTATGGGTTACCCGCCCAGGGGACCAGGGAGTAGCAATATTCAATCTCTCCCAAATGGAGTTTGGGCATAAAGATAAAAAGACTGAAAAATTGCAGGAGGAGGAGGATGCTCCCCTAATACCACCCCCGTATGCACTTCCCCCATTACCACCGGCGCCTCAGATATTACCTCCTCCTACACCCCCTCCCTCCCCTGGAGATGAAGGTATCGGAGCCGCAGTCAGAAGGAGGAGAAGGGAGCAAAGAGAACATGAGTTACTCCCCTTAAGGGAAGTGCCAATAGGAGGAGCCCAGCCACAACTAGGATTTGTATCTGTCCCTTTGAACTCAAATACTGTTAAGAAATACAGTCTATTTTGAGGATTTTGTTTACTGCAGAAGAAAGGACACATGAAAAGAGACTGCAGACAGAGGATAAAGGATGAGGCGGCATTCAAAGAAGATTAGGGGGGTCAGGGGCTCTATGTATTGGGGACCCGTACGAACAAAGAGCCCTTGATAAAACTGAAACTAGGTCCCCAGTCACAGGAGGTAGAATTTTTGGTAGACTCAGGAGCTGAGAGGTCTACCCTCCAGCAAATACCCCCTGGGTGCAAATTATCTAAAGATACTGCCCATGTGGTTGGAGCAAAGGGAAAACCCTTCAAGGTAGGGATTATACAACAAGTTTTAATAGAAACAGAATCTAAATTAGGTATGGGAAATTTTCTCTTAGTCCCAGAAGCCGATTTTAATCTTTTGGGAAGGGATTTGATGGTAGAATTAGGAGTAGGTTTGGAAGTTAAAAAGGGGAGCTGGGAATTAAAATATGTGCCCTTAGGGTTGAAGATGAACAAGAAATTAATCCCGAAGTCTGGTATACCCCTGAGACCGTGGGCAGACTAAACATCTCGCCATTTAAAGTAACCCTCAAGAACCCGGAGAACCCCGTCCAAATTAAGCAATATTCTATGTCTATAGAAGGGTGGAAGGGGTTGAAACCCGAAGTTGAGAGATTAATATCTCAGGGACTATTAGAACCATGTATGTCCCCATTTAATACCCCAATTTTACCAGTAAAGAAACCCAATGGCACTTATCGACTAGTGCACGATTTAAGAGAAATCAATAAGCGCACTATGTCCAGATTCCCAGTAGTAGCAAACCCCTATACCCTTTTGAGTAAATTGGGGCCAGAAAATTTGTGGTACAGTGTAATAGACTTAAAGGATGCTTTTTGGGCTTGCCCTTTAGACGAAAGCTGTAGAGACTATTTTACATTTGAATGGGAAGACCCTGACACAGGGCGCAAACAACAATTGAGGTGGACCGTGCTTCCACAGGGGTTTACAGAAAGCCCTAATTTGTTTGGACAAGCCCTAGAACAGATTCTTCAAGATTTTACCCCAGACCCAGAAATTACTCTGATTCAGTATGTGGATGACCTATTGATAGCAGGAAAAATGGAAAATCAAGTCAGAAAAGAAAGCATAAAACTTTTAAATTTTCTGGGGCTTAAGGGGCTGAAGGTATCAAAATCTAAATTACAATTTGTAGAAGAAAAGGTAAAGTATTTAGGACACTACATTGAGAAGGGAGAGAAGACAATTGACCCGGAACAGGTACAGGGAATTTTATCTTTACCCCCTCCAGCAAGTAAAAAAAACAGGTTAGACAATGGTTAGGACTATTGGGATATTGCCGCTTATGGATTGAAAACTACAGTAGTAAAGTTAAATTTTTATATGCCAAGCTCACCGAGTCTAATCGTATAAGCTGGGGAAAGACAGATGAAGAGCAACTCTGGGCATTAAGGAGAGAATTGGCAAATGCACCAGTTTTAAGTTTGCCAGACTTAAATCGACCATTTTATCTATTCGCCAACATAGAGAATGGGACAGCATATGGAGTATTAACCCAAGATTGGGCAGGGAAAAAGAAGCCCATAGGATACTTGTCTAAATTATTAGACCCTGTGAGTAGGGGCTGGCCCACATGTTTACAGGCCATTGTTGGATGTGCCTTAATGACAGAGGAGGCTCGAAAAATAACCTTCAATAGTACCATTAAGGTATTATCCCCCCACAATGTGAGGAGTGTTTTGCAGCAAAAAGCTGAAAAATGGATCTCTGATTCCAGATTATTAAAATATGAGGGAATCTTGCTGGAGGCCCCGAATTTAACATTAGAAACTACATCTTTACAAAACCCTGCTCAGTTTTTATTTGGGGAACCAAAACCATCAGAAGAACTGGCCCACGATTGCCTCCGAACTATTGAGGAACAGACTAAGATTAGGCCCGATTTAGAGGAGGAGGGGCTCTCAGAGGGAGAAGTAATTTTTGTGGATAGCTCATCCCGGATAGTGGATGGAAGACGTAGATCAGGGTATGCACTAGTAGCAGGGAAGGATTATGAGGTATTAGAAGCAGGACCCTTGAGTCCGTCATGGTCAGCCCAAGCATGTGAATTATACGCCATCTTGCGGGCTCTTAAAAAAAAAAAAAAAAAAAAAAAAAAAAAAAAAAAAAAAAAAATTTCACTGAACTTCCCAAGGTGGGAAGATACAAGTATGTGTTAGTACTAATAGACCACCTCACCCACTTCGTAGAGGCATTTCCAACCGCAAGGGCCACTGCACACACGGTGGCCAAAGTGTTACTAGAACAAATTGTGCCCAGGTATGGAGTAGCTGAAAGTATAGACTCAGACCAAGGGCCACACTTTGTATCAAAAGTTATTAAGGCCTTGTCAGAAGCCCTTGGAATAAGATGGGAAGAACATACCCCGTGGCACCCTCAAAGTTCGGGGTTAGTAGAGAGAGTTAATGGAGAATTAAAGAAACAGCTAACCAAGTTAACTTTAGAAACCAAACTTAATTGGATTAAGTGTCTCCCCTTGGCCTTGTTAAATCTCAGAACTCTGCCCCGATCTGATGTGGGGATATCTCCTTTTGAAATGCTGTATGGGATGCCGTATGATGCAGGTATGCCTCGAGACCATCCCGGAATAATAGATAAGCAAATGAAAGCATTTATAACTGAGATGATGGCCTTTAGGAAGAAGTTATGGGAAAAAGGGCAGATATTGCAGAGACCACCCTTAAATATTACTCTACATCAGGTGCAACCGGGAGACTGGGTCTTAATCCGAACTCGGAAAGAAACTACTCTCCAGCCCCATTGGGATGGTCCATATCTGGTGCTCCTCACAACAAATACAGCAGTACGAACAGCAGAGCGGGGATGGACTCACGCCAGTCGTATAAAAGGACCAGTGCCCGAGCCTAGGTGGAAGGTCATCAGCCCAGCCGGAGACTTAAAGTTGAAACTCACTCGGGGAACTGCAACAGGAAATTAAGAAAGGACATTCTTGATGAATAGAAAATATTGGTATAAAACTTTTAGGATAGAATATCAACTAGAGCTTGAAAGAGATCATAAGGGAAATATATATGCTGATTGTGTTTGTATTAAATGTAATGATTCTTATTGTAATGGGAATTGTTACCCCTTTGTATATTACCAATGTTTAGTTTGTGAAAACAGGTGGTGGACCCATTGTCACAGAGGCAGGCCCCCGAGAGGTGTTTGCTGCCTCTGTCTAGAAATTCAGCGGGAGCTTACTGATTTGGTATTGGCTCAGAAAGTAGCTCAAGGGGAATTACAAGTAGACTCTAAAGAGTGGTGGGACATATTTGCAGAAGGCATAAATCCCGAACTATATTGTTACCATTCCAATGAACCAGTCCTTTTTGTGGCACAAATAATAGCTGGAGTGTGTCGCCGTCGGGTAAAAGAAGTAAGGTGTGACGCTCCTCAGGTTAAAGACCACAACTGGAACACCTATATCCAGAGATCCTTAAAGAAAGGGCGAAAGTCCCCTCCTGAAGAATATCCCTGCTGCCGAGAAGATGGGTCTCCCCGTGGCTCGCAGCAACCGAGTCGACGGGCGAGGCAGAGGGAGAGAAAACTGTGGAGGAAGTCGCCCTGGGATAGGTGGAACCAGGAGGTCATGGAAAATGAAATGTCCAAGGACTGGGACTAAAATCAGGGAAGAAGAAAAAGAGATGGGAACAAGCCACTGTTACAATGAAAAAGCCACCTGTAGACAACTGTTACTGTCACTACTATTATTATCCCTATGGGTAAGGCAGACAGGAGGTCAAACACACCAGCCTTTCAAATGGTCCTTGATTCGTATGAATGACTACAAAATTTTAGACTCCCTTGTGACCAGTCAGACCCCAGCCTTTAAGGCTGGGTTATGCAACATGACAAACATAGAATAGTGCGGGAGAGTTTTGAATTTAACTGGGTTTTATATGTGTCCGGCCTCAAATCCTGGAAAGAGCTACTGTAATTACCCAGGGGAGTATTACTGTGGGTATTGGGGCTGTGAGACTATTGCTTCCGATTGGACTCCAGGGGGAGGTGCAGATCAATTTATTAGAGCAGGATTTGGTCCCACAGGGTGTGCAAAGCATTGGTTAGGACCATCTGGAGAAATTTCTTACTTAGGAACTTGTGAATATGTGTATATAAATCCAGAGAGCCCTGACTGGGTATTAGGAAAATATTGGGGAATTAGACATTGGGAACCTGGGCGTGATAGAGGGAACCTAATAGTGATAAAGAAAGAACCCGCCCCAGCTGATACCTATGGTATGGGACCGAATAGAGTTTTAGAGGAGGATGAAGAGCTAACACCGGTTACAAATTACCCTGAGGCTACAGGCTCCCCACTAACCATATCCAGTCAGCAGAAAGCACCCTTGCATAACTAAGTCAGTACGCTCATTATCAGAAGTAGTTTTACAAAACAGACGGGGCCTGGATTTATTATTTTGGCAACAGGGAGGACTTTGTGTAGCCTTAAAAGAAGAGTGTTGCACCTATATAGATCAAACGGGAATAGTCTTTGACACCCTAGGAGAACTAAGAAAACAACTAGAAAAAAAAAGGGAAAGAGAAAGAGAATCCCATCAGAGTTGGTATGAGAGTTGGTTCAATCATTCCCCATGGTTGACTACCTTACTGTCCACCATAGCTGGACCAATATTTTTACTAGTTCTTGTATTAACTTTTGGTCCCTGTATTTTTAACAAACTTATTACAATAGTAAAAGCGCGACTGGAAGCTGCCCACTTGCTGCTGGTACAAGCAAAATATGAGGACTTAGAAAATAGAAAGGGAGAAACGGGAGATGGATTGGAATGGAGCAGACAAGAGCTTAAGTGATTTAATGCACAACATAAATTAACCTAAAGACAAAGGGGGGATATTGTTACTGATATGTTTGTTCATTAAATCCAGGATATGGGTGACAAGTTAAGTGATAAAGGTAGTCTCGCATAATTTGCGGTTGTAAGCAATATTTTCCAGGAAGTCAGCGATTCTGAGTCTTGAAACGCGGCAGGGGAAGAGCAGACCCCAGCAACAGAGACGCACATGCGCAGAGTACTATTCAAGGAAGTCACGCACGCCGGAAACCGGACTGTATAAGAGGAAGAACTAAAACCCTGACTGGCGCGGCAGTGGCGGGATAATGGTCCCCCTGTCGCCCAGCGCTGCATTACCTTATTGTTACGCTTGCTGTAATTAATAAAATCCTTGATTGGGACAAGCAACGGTGTCAGACTATTCCGTGCAAAATTTCCTCTATAACATGTACCATACCAAAAAAAAAGAGCAAATCTAATTACTGACTTCATCTAACACAAAATTAACAGCTGACTTCAATTCCCACTGTTTGCTTTGTAGGTCCTGAGCACTCCATCTATGTGGGATGTTTGCCTCCATCCTCCCACTCCCCTCTGTCACATTTTGTCTCTTGAAAACTGCAAGGCTAAGGGAAAAAAAGCAGCAATGTGAGAAAACTATATATAAATGTTTAATCATTACTGATGAATCTGCTGTTCAGCTTTTTGAAACATAATGATGAGAGAATGATGATCATTTTATCCTAACAAATTTTAAGCCAACCAATCATCTGAATTGTTCATTCACCTCTTTTGACAGATAAGTGATGAGCCCTACGTCAGAAGTGAAATCTCTCCCTTAAGCTTCTCCAAATCAACAGGAAGACTGAAAATTCAACCTTCACCCTTCCCAAATGCATTGCTGTCCTCAGCATTATCTCTTCAGCTATTACTGGTCTCAAATAGTTGTACACCATTTCTTATCGTGAGACCAGTCTTCTATCTCTTCCATTAGAGCTGCTACTGAACAGGAGCACACTCTGTGCTCCAGAACACCAACAGCTTCACCATTCAAGGAAAAATATATCATAATACATTACAGAACTATACAAGGCTTCTTCCAGTCCCTATTTTCTCAATAAATTAGGACTTTTCAAAAAATCCCCCATGGATTACTGTGGTTCAGGAGCTTTACATGAAATCAGACACAAGCTGTTGTGTCCACCCAGGGTAAACCAGACACGGACTGGCTCTCACTAGACCCCTGGCTTGGCATATTCCTTCTTTCCAGAAATCCTCCTCTCACAGAATTCCTGTCCTCTCAGGGAAATAAAACAGACATGCCACACCTGTCACAGAAAAAGGAGAATAAGTTGCCCTTTAGGGTGATTTTGTCCTGCAGCCTCCAGACAACTGTTTTTGAGAAACAGACACTGTGCAGCCTTTTATCTTTCTAAAATGAGTGTCATTTTCCAGCCCAAAACAGGCTTTGCTCCAGGCACCTCAGCTGTTGAAAATTCCTTCAATACTAACAAGCTTCATGCATCCTACCTGGAATGGTTAGGCATTTGTTCCTTCCAAAATGGCCTTTTCCTCTTTTCTACTGGTTGTGGGGACAATAATTTTTAAAATTAGAAGTTCATTTTCAAAATATCTGTTCAGCCATGCATGGAGAACATTTGTCCTGCCTAACCACAACAGATTAAGCCATGAAGCATGAGGTCTTCTGCCTTCCTTTTTAGTATGTATAACTACAAATGCTAACACAAGTCATAAAATTAATCAACCTTTTTTACGACTTGTTGTATTGTACTCCTTTTCCACAGTAACTTTCCAAAAGCAATAAACAAGGGATACAGCACATGAAAGTACATTGGTTGCCCTTAAAATTCGTTTTTACTGTTATCATCACTGTGTGTAGCACAGGATACAGTGGCTAAATTAATTTGCCTCCCCCTTTCCAAGATCACAGTTCCAAATCAATTCATTTAAATGGGCATCATAATGAAATACACTTTTTTTTTTTTTTTCTGGTGAAAGATGGACAGGTACAAAACAAAACTGAGGACTGGTTACCGAAGAATTGATGTTTAACATGCACCTCATCTAGAATGTTCTCTGGGAGGTGTTCCTTTGCCGAAACACTGTGCAGTATCTTTGCTGGAAGACTGCAGTCTTACTTGTTTTTTTCCCTTCCTGTATCAGCAATCAGTTTTTCCAGGCAATAATCTGTGTGCCTTTGCTAATGGCATTACTTCTAGGGAGATGATATGAATGCATTCATCTGGCTCTACTCAAGGTATTTTGTTCTTATCACGATGCCCGTTTCCCTGCTGAAACTCGGAGAAAAAAGCTGCCTGAAGCTTCAGGTGACTGTTCATTCTATAGAATATACAACTTCAGGAACACAGAGACACGTTTAGAATTTAAGTGTAAGTATTCCAGAAACAGAAAACCAAACCCACAGAATAACATACTGATGACTTGATATTAAAATCATTAGGAGTACAAGGCCTAACCAACCATACTGCAGCACCAACAAACCCTCCCCAGTGATGGTATCTACACAGAGGAGTTCTAAGTCAATATTAAGAAATGGTGCTCAATGCCTTTTACTATTTTATTCTATTTTTTAAACCACAACTTCCATCTCTCAGATTTTAGGAGCCTAATTTTTAGACTGTTCACAGCCCCTTCCAGAAAAACACCCAAGCAAAACACAGCAATAATCAGCTAAACCTCCTGGCTGCGCAGTTGTAGGAAGGGGATTTGGAGTCCATGAGGAACATTCCGTAGGTGAAGTGCATGTGAAGAGCATTACCTGCAGCTGGCACTTGGAGGGGTGTACACCTGTCCTTTTGGGCAGTGTCCTCAGGCAGGGAAACAAGTTTTCTGGCAAGCACTGCAGAAATTGGTTGTACCAACAGTGTTGTGAGGTTCGGTCGATTCTGCCTGTAGCTTCCATCTTAAACAACAGAAAGGGAAGAGCAATTTAGGGAATGAAAATCAGATTTCTCTCCTCCATAAACCGAACACAAAAATGCAAATCTCTACCACACAGCTTAAAACAACTGATTTAGATAAGCAGCTGTTGTTTTGGGCTTATAATACTGAAGAAAAACAAACAAAAAAGGCAGCTTCTTCCAGAACATGTACTACAAAATTACATGTACATATTATTGTATCTGGGCAATAGTTCCACAAGAAAGAAACTGTTAAAAGAGCCCGAGCAGATATTAGACTCTGAAGTAAACACAACAAATTAAATTGGTGTGTAGTTAAAGGAATCATTGAAAAACAGAAGCACTGATCAGCAGTAACTTTCAAAATCAAGTAAAAGCGGAAGAGCTGAAGGAGCCAGACACAATGAGTGGAGAAAGGCACGGCTCAGAAAGCATCAGAATACTTTGTTTACAGCTGAAACACCTTAAGCAGAGATAGTGCAAACCTCTCAATATCAGCAGTTTCGTGCCAATATTAAAATCTCCCTTTAACTGAAAAAATGTGAGTTTCCATACACATGCCTGTTTAACACTTGATCATGGAGAGGGTTCTGGGGAGATAATGAGATATTTTGAGAGACCAACTGACAGAAAAACCCCTGCTCTTCTCAGATATTTCAGCTGGCCTCATTTGCGGATCATCTCCTCCCACGGAAAGCAGGAACACTCCTGGCAGATGAAAAGCCCACCATGGAAAAAGAGGGGAGGTTGATAGCCCGGGGCAAGACACGGCTCCAACACAACCTGCAGCACCCTCAAAGCCTGACAGTGCACCTGCCCCTGCTGAATCATGTCCAAGCCTTGCACCAGAGATCCAGAATACCAGGCCTCTCCCCGAGACCTCTGCGAAACAAACACCATATTTCCTGTCAACATCGAGGTCTTTACTGCCCGAAAGCATCCTTTAAATTCTGTGTGACTGCAGGCACAAAGGGAAGAAGCTACCAGCAATCAGCAGCAGGTTTCTATCAATTTCTATAAAACCACCACCAGGACGGTTGTTACTGAACCACAGTATAAAGAAAAAAAATATAGACACATCTTCAGTTGTTTGGTTTTTTGTTCTAGAAACTCTTTTATCGTATACCTTTAATCCTAGTGTAAAAATTGACCAAAGCTGTGTCATTTCATTATGGAAAAATAAAAGGTTTTGTCCACCTTTAATACCCAGTGGCAAGGTGATCGGTGTCCAGTTTGAAAGACTCAGACAAATTTTTATGTGGAAAGGGTAAAGCTGGCTCAAAATACAATTTAAAAAAAAAAAAAAAAAAAAGCTTTGTCTCCCCAAAGTTAGTCCGGGTTCAAAATCTCCAGAACTTGTCACTTCAGTAAACTGACAGCAAAATCAGTTTGGTCAAGCTTTGAGAGTTTGTTTCTGCAATCAAAAAGAATCCTAAAAAGCCCATCAGAGAGGTGCAATTGAGAGATTACCTTCTGCCCAGTGTTTGTCAATCTGCAGCCTGTATTACAGGGGCGATGAAGCTCAAACTGTTTCAGATGAGAAAAATCTTTCTCCAGTTGCTCACAACCTGAGCTTCATACCTGAATAACCTGTGAAAGATACGCTTTCAAGAACAACTTACAGCAGAAACCCCTCCATATTTAAAAATGAATCGTCTCACAATAGAAGATGGAGTTAGAAGTATGGGAGAAAAAGGGAAAAAAGTCGCTAGAAAGGCAGATTGAAGTTATCTGGGCAGATTTATCTGGAAGAAAAACTTTCTAATAGGAGGAATTCACAAGGACTTGCCTAGGAAGTGATAAAATCTCTTGAACTGAAATCTTTTTAGAGAAAAGTGTAAGCAAACCTCTGTCAGGAACGATGTAGATATGGCTGATGCCTTCCCTGAGGGAAAGTGCTATATTAGATGACCTCTTCACATCTTTTCCAAACCTAATGTCTACAAAATTCTCTAGTAACTAAAGCGGATGAACTATTAACAGAGAAAAAAAATCCCACTATTGGAATTAATATTAAAATATGCTTTTAATAGAAAAAAAAAAGGTGAGAGTTCCTTTCCTTCTGCCAGGCATTTATTAATTGCCCCTTGTTAAGGAGGCTGAGGAAAGCAATGTGCATCATGAGCAGATTTCAAAAGTGAACCATTCAAGACCCGTCTCTCCAGTGCACATTTAAAAACCTGGAGATTTCCAGGGCTGCCAGTTAAAGCCTCATCATTCAGGTTTTAAGTACTCATGGGCTTGGTGCCGCAGTGACAGCGAAACAGAGCGGGGTAACTTCATGAAGAAGCCAACACACTGGAAGAACTTGGGGATTCCTGCTGGCACTTTCTCCGCTGGATGCCAAACCCCTCGGAGCACTTTCAGGATCTGTGGGAACAACAAATGCTTCAAGGATAATTTAAATCTGACATTTTGCTTGTAATGAAATTAAGTTTTATGGCATGAAGCTCTTCCAAGAAGCAGAATTCCTTCTTCCCTGCAAGTCTAACATCGTAACCCTGCCAGGCCTAGAACCACTATTAATTTCAGAAAGTCCCCAGAGAGCTCACAGTAAAGTGAGGAGGAAAATACGGTAATAAATTATTGAGTTAATTTTAGGAGCACAAAAAGAGGCAAACTTTAGAAAGTTTCTGCACAGAAAGCAAGGCCTGAATGTCTACTTCTGCAGTGACAGCGTTTTATGTTTTCTTGTCCGATGCAAGCATAAACCTTGAGTTCCAGTTTCCACAGTGCTCAGACTGGGACACACTCCTGCAACCCAGCATTTCACAGAGTTCCATCGCTTCACTTACTGGTACTGACAACATGCGCTGGGATTTCTGAATTTCATAGCAATACCTGTGTACCATACCTCACTCAGCTCTGACTAAAAGTACAATTTTATCATCATTTCAGTGATTTTTTTTGAAGACTGAAAAATCAGAGTGTTAGTCACAATGTCATACTTCTCTAGCCCAAAAATACTGCATCACTCACAGCTTCCTCAGTATTATGAAAACAGTCTTTTATTTGCATTTCTCAAAGAAGTTTTGTGTTATGTGAATCAACTTTCCGTTCATTTTTGTTTAAATTCCAGCTTCAAACGCAGATTGAACAGAACGTTGTATTTCATCATTATGTGTTCATTCAAGGCACCCTCTGCCAGGATCAGATAGAACAAAAAAGTTAACAAGTAAACAACTAAAACTGTCTAAAAAGTTTACTCATGGAATTCATCAAAATAATTCCTTCCATCACCTAAAACACTGTTTTAATGATGTTTCCCCAAAAATACAGGCAAAAAAAGTAGTCTGACTGAACCGTGAGCCATAATTGTACGGACCCAGGTCTTTGACTTTCTGCTGCATTAATAATACAGCAGTATTAGTTTTGAAATATCTGAAGTGAATGGCTCATTAATTTTTCACCTTAAGCTTAATAGAAATTTGACAAACAGTTTTATGCTGAAAATAGACACTCCAAGCAGGGCTTCACAGCACGTGATGGGAATAAATTGGACCATGAAAGACAGGATAGCGTGCGTTTGGTCAAATAAGATGGTTCTGTCACTCCGCTGCCTGAAGTGAACAGTTAGTGCAATGCATTCCTGTGGAAGAGGCATTTTTACATTTATTCACCCCCAGTGCACATCCTGCACTGTCCTTTGTCAGCACTTGATCCTGTATTAAGCATGACAAACCCCAAGATGTTTAAACTGACATGTCACAGACATTTCTGTTACTTGTGCTTTGAACTTGTACACAGCTTCCCCTCCACCTTCGCTGGTGCCATTCAGCTGCTGTTAGCTCCCACTGGCTGTCCTGCAGCCAGTCACAATGATCTGTTTATATTTCTCTGAAAAATCAGGTTATCTCTGGTCTTTCTGGCTTTTATCTCACCAAAGAAGCTGAAAGGAGCTGAGCAGCAACAGGAAGACTCTGGGCACTGAACTCACACCACGACTGCTAATCACCGTAATTTTGCCATCCAGCAGCTACTTGATTAAATCTGCAGCTACAGCAGCTTACAATGCTGTCCCCAGGACCATTTTTGACTCTTCCAACTCAAAAAAGCAGCCTTCAATTAAGCCTACACACGCCACTTAACCTCTGCTAGAAAATGCACCCACCTGCTACACCTCACAAAATCACTGACATCTTTTTTGCCTTCCTAAATTTTCTCTTTGAACAAAGACACTCATTTTAGCTGTTATTCCTGCTGAAAGGGGATACAGCCAGAATACTGACCCAGAAAAACTGGAGCTGCTCTGCAAGCAGTTATGAACAGGAAACTCTGGGAAAGCACTTCCCAACTGCTCACCAAAGTCACAAAAAGGTTTTTCTGCATATTAAGTCAGAGACCTCTTCCTCTAACAAAAATAGTGCTGAAAACTCCAAGATGTTTAAAATGGAAGTAAGAATGGATTTTATTAATGGCAAGGAGAAGACCATAACTTCAGACTGCCAAATATCAGCAAGGAAAAGCAAAAAAATAACTGGCACAGAAAAAAGTTACCCAAGAGGAGCAGAACCCAGCGCAGGTGCCTGCAGAGTAGAATTGGTGACAAGCAATTTCCTGCTATGTCTTTATTCAGTTCTCTATGAATTATCCACTGCAATTGCAGTGTGGAACATATGCCAGTTTTGAAGTGCTTTGCTTCGCTAGCCACTGGTAGAAATGTGGAGGAAGAGAAAAACATTTGCTTCTCTTTTAAAAAAAAATAATTAAAAAAAATAAAAAATACCAAACCAAAAAGCCAACTTTGAAATTCTGCAGCCAGGGATTTTAACAACACAAGAAAGGCCTCTCAAAGCAGCTTTACAGGCAGTGGAGCATGAGATGATGAATCACAACAGCACCGTGTGGCAGCTTGCATTTCAGGACGCTTGGCCACAAATGGACAGGGGATGCTCAGAACTGTGCGGTGACTGGGGACACGGGTGAGGAAAAAGGCTGTGCCTGTCAAAGGTTTATGCACATTTACAGAAAACACAGAGCTGAAAGGCACTGAGCATCACCTAGAAGAGAAACAAGCCACTGAGAGCTCTCAGAAAGGAGCTAAAAAGCATTTTTCAATTTTGCGTTAGCAGTGCTGATAGCTAAAAAAAATTCTTTAAAAAAATTAAAAAAAATCACTTTCTCATGGCTTTAGGATTTAAAAAAAGGTTTAAAAGAAAACTGAAGATACCATACAACCTGTGATAAACTCCCCAAATAATTATAATAGTAATACATCCACTGGTACATAGAAAAAATCAGAACCTTACAGAAATACTGGTTTGCTTTACAGAGTATATTCACTGTGTTCTGTTTACATAACAATTTGTCAATGGAGTGGATGCAAATCTGTGTCTCAACACTGTCTCTTTAAACAGATTTCTCCCATCCTTAAAAATAAACCTAAATACTCTACAGTGAATACAGAAAAACCCCAAACCCTCCATAATTTGCTGTCATCTTTTTCCCCTCCCTCACATGGAAAGGTGCTTAACCACCGTGAAAGACAAAAAAAAAATCACTCCCCTCTCTCTCACTGCAAATCACTCTTGTCTTAATGCCTACTTAATGTACTTTAAAAACACTGTCACTCTGGTTTCTTTTTAAGATACATAGAATAAAAAGCAGCGCATGTATTGTGTAAAAGCAAAACTGCTTTGACACACTGATGCAAAACCATCTCATTAATTTCCCTGCTCCTTTCTGAGAATATTTAATAAAATGGCAAGAATCAAAAGAAGACCAAACAACTTTTCAAAATACTCTCACCATTTTGAATCCCCCTTTCCACTCCTTGTAGTGGCTGATAATTAAAATGACACAGAAGTGGCCAAAATAGAGCAGCATTATGTAACATTTCCACAGCAATTGACACAAAGCAAAATTTCTCTTTATTAAGTATCTCACAATTGCGTAACCACTAAGTTGTAAAAAGGAAAGAGCATTTCTTCTACATATTACAAATAGCTAAAACATATTTTTATGTTCTACTAACAATGGAATGTAACAGGGGAGAGAGGACAGGACCATTCTCAGGTTCTCCTGTGTGAGCGCAATCCTGTCTCACAACTGAACTGGAAGAAACTCTCCACCAACAGACAGCAGGGCTGGCCATGTGACAAAAAACAACAACACTGCCCAACATTTTAACAGCGGTGGAGGATATTTAATAGGATTGACAGACGTCTTATGGGTTACAAGACCAAACAGGAAAAATCTCTCTTGATGCTTTAAAAATAGGCTTATTTTAAAAAATCCAAGAACCATAAATTAAGGCTTCAGCACAACTTATTGTTTGCCATCCATTGTGTATTCAAAACAGCATAGTCAATACTTCAGTATTTAATTTTGGATTCCATTTGAGGTATTTGTAATAGCAGAACATCTGCTTGGCACCTTCTACTGTCATTAAATTCAAGATCAGAGGTACGACCCACTGAAGGCAGGGTGTGGAAATAATTAAGGGTGAAAAGATTGGAAACACTCGGAACCATCAGCCATGTAAAAAGATGACCACAAACTGCTGCAACCACTTTATACAGATCCTAATTTGGATAATAATTTTACTTTCCTAAAATATGCAGAGTCATTAACCCAATGGACTTCAGCAGAACTATTTGAAGCAATTGCTCTGATGGTCAGAATAACTGCACAATACAAATTATTAAGTACCAGACACGTATTTGACACCTTCTTTCCTTTAATCTTTATCTTAGGGAAAACTACTTCAGGAATCCTATAGCTGCAAGCCTATGTGTGAAATGTACCTGTTTGTTGCTCCCAGAAAATATATTTCTCAGACTCTTAGCTATAGGATGTTCTTGAACTGGAATCTGGAGGGAAGCTCTTGTGTGTGTGTGTGTCTGTGCAGGAGGGAACACAAATCAAACGGATGAACTAAGCTTGGCAGAGGTGGATTTTAAAACTGATATATTACACAAGATTTTCAACTCAAGTGCCAAGCACATTATGGAATTTGTTATCAGTTCCATTGGGGAAAAAAAAAAAATTCTCTCCCTCCTGATCCAGGCAGCCAAGCAGGAGTATCCCGCAGTAGAGTGGGACCACAGAGTCACAGCAGCAAAGAGGGCACACAGCACCTCCTGCGTGAACTATGTCTTCCATGAATTACTTCAAGAAACAAGAAACTTCTGGCCCATTAACAGGCTGGTCTTGGAGCTGGTTCCCTCATGAACTACACCCTGGTGATAGCCACCACGGAACAAACAACAAACGCGGAAATGAGACACTGATACAGATTTCCCTTCCTCCAGTGACGATGGAGACTAAATATAGTAAAATAAGGGTCGTGCTTCATGCAAAATAGGTTTGCAGCTGCCAGAACACACATCAGGTAACATACACCATCCTTGTTCTTGTTCTGAACAAGCAGAGATTCCTGTTCACTCACAATAACGAGATTTATTGTTATTAAAAATAATAAAAGCCCTATAGTGCTCTGCAAGGAGTGGAATGAAAATAGGAAATCTGTAAGAAAACACTGAGAGTGACAGCTTTAGGATGACAATTATTTTGTTTATAGCACGTAGTGAACATTGCAATGACTCACAATCACATGCTGTCTGTACATATTTGGAGGACGACATGAAATAAAATTGCGTATGTTATCTGTGGTACAGGATGCTTTTCTTAAAGTAATAAACACCTCTGATGCATTCTTCCAGGTTTGTTGGAAACCACTGAAAGCCACATTTTGGCTTCACCACGGTTTAATTGCGCCAGCACAGTTGTTTCAGGAGCCATATGATGACCCAGATCAGCACACGTTAAAAATCAGTGCTCTTGAATACATGAGCAGAGTAAGAGGTCAGCTGGGACGAGGATATGGAAGGCATGGCAGGAATTCCTCCAACCCAACACAAAGCCTTCTATTCCCCAGCCACAACTCCAGGGGATACCAGTGTCCTCCAGGACCCAAAGTCATTCAATGATACCCAGATATGCATGTCAATTCAAAAGCTTCTAACAGATTTTTAAAAATAATTGAAAAATCTTTATGTTATAATTTTTCTCGAGTTTTTCTGAATGAATTATAGCATACCTCAAGAAAACCACTTAAAAAAAAAGAAAGCCTCTAATATTCTAGCTGAAAATGATAAATAATTAATATGCATCTGCTGTTTTAGCAGTTTAAGGAAGCTGCAGTGTTAATTTTACTGCATGATATTAATGTCAAAAAATTCGTAAAAGAAGATAAATCTACTAATAATGCATATCTAGCAATGCAAAGTATGTTAATATCATTTAGCTTTATTTTGGTGGAGCATGCAATTGGAACTGCAGTGATGCTAATTTTCACATTAAATTCTGACTATATGCATCAAAGGCATACAAGAAATTAAAAAAAAAATTACTCTCTATCTGCTTTTATCTTGCTCTAAAAGGTTTTCACCTAATCAAAAGAAATACAGAGAAGAATCAGTGGTTGTAAAAAGCCAGATTGCAGTGGGAGTGTTCCAAGTCCTCAGTTCATCTTTATTAATCTTTCGCACTCGAGATCAGATAAGGTAGATATATGTGGTCATGTACCAGTAACAATTTGATTAAAATTACTGAAGAAAAAGAAGTGTCCTGGTAAATCAATTTCAAATGACAGTTTCCTGAAATGAAGGTACAGGTGTTCTCAAGACCCCTATTAATCCTGTTGATGGCATAGAGAGGAGAAAGAGCCATGCTCAGAAACTCCTAAAATTCTGAATCTGTGGAAATCCTTGTACCACATATCGGTTTATTTCTTGGATTACAGAACAGAGACAAACAAACCATAATCTATTTGCAGTGCTCCTCAGAGATATAAACACTGGTATTTAATTTACTTAATAACTTGCTCATGTATTTGCAATGTTTTATTCTGCTCATGCTGACTCGTGCTACTGCTGGATTCAGCTTCGGAAGGCGATTACAAACACCCAGGAGAACTGGATTTTATTTTGTGCACAACAGCACATTTTCTGTGAATATTCATTCCAAACTCCAAATGGAGTTCTGGGCCCTAAATGATTTCTGAACCATCTCCTGTAAGGAGCTTTGCATCCTCAAACGAGCTTGTGTAACCTGAGATGAGCATGAAAAATTAATAATTTTGTTCAAATAACAGAGTTGAGGAGCTGGTTAACGTTCAGGTTAAACTGACTGAAATTCAAGGACAATTTGAGTCAGGAAGATCAGAAGCAAAGAAAATTTCCAAGAAAATAGAAAATAAGGCAACACTTGAAAAAAAATAATTCCTTGCTGAAGAAGGGCAGAGCAGCAGCATCGTTTCAGAATACTGCACTTTGAGCCATGTTTTAAACTGTGAGTCAGTGAGAAACTATATTCCTACTCATATTTTTTTAAAGCACTACTTAGGATTATTTTTCCAATTAAATAGTAAGAACAATATTTCCACAAACAGTGGAGATTATTGCAGATTATAGCTAGAAAAATTAATCAGAACATAAGCATATTGTAATTTGAATTGTTACTTAAAACTAATTTTAAAAAGTGTCGTCAAGTTTTTTTTTCTGGGGGAAAACAAGTATTTTTTGTTAGTATATGAGTATATATAAAATAACACAGGAGGAACCTGTTAGTAGTGTTTAGAATGTCAGGTTTTTAAACAGACAATGACCTGTAAAAGACCAAACCCTATAACAGAATAAAAAACTTGGAAAGACAAAGAAGAAAACACAGTGCTTTAACAATGAAAAATGAACATGGAAAACAACAAGAACTTTATGGACCAAACCCAAAATATTCATAAATAGGCATCACATTCTAAATTTTTCTGTTTCTAAATGTGTTATTTCGCAGAAATATCACATTTCAGAAGCAAAAACATTAGCAGGGAAGTTCCACAGACTTTCCCCATTCCCTAGGCAGGCCCAAAGCATCGTTTATAGTGAACACAAACATGTTACCCTGACTCAGCTGAAGCTCCTTCCCCTTCTAGGAGGAATAAAAAGGCCAGACTCTCTACAGCTCCCTCAAAGAACATTCCCTTCCTAGCTCAGGTCTTGCCACAGGATTCGAAGGACACTGATCCATCCTTTGTTCCTCCCCACAGTGTTAAATGTGCAGAGCTCACTCAGGTCACAGCCAAAGCAGGAAATCCATTCCCGATTTTTATCCTGTTTCTACAAAGAGCATAGGTCAGAAGGATCCCAAAAGAGCAGTGGAGAAGAAATCAATGGTTTCATTTTGACCGTTACCCTGAAGCTTAATGAAATTTAAACGATACCTACAACAACATAAAATTTACCAGGACAGAAATGCCTATGCAAATCTTGCTCTTTCTAACAACCGCACCTTAGCTGAACCACTGAATACAATTCTCTCACTTTCTTTGTTGCTATAAAAGGCATCACTACTGAAATACAGTAAGTACTAGCAAAGAGCTTGCAGCAAGTAAATTGTTTTCACAAGCTGAAACTGCAGAGGACCTGGCTCTTCCTCACAAACATGCAGGTCCACGGAAGATACATAAATCAAACTATGTGCAAAAACTCTGCCAAGAAGAAGACCTGCTTCTTCTTAAGGTTAGTATCAAGCACAACATTCCTTGTTTCATTTATTCATCAAAGTTACAGATATTGCAGTGGTGGTATCTTGGCAACTTCATAAATGTGGACAGTTCTCATAAACATCCTCCCTTTCAACAGCTTACTATGAAAATTTATTCTCCTATGACATCTCCAAGGACTACATCTGCCTCTGAAGAACGGGACCCCAAGGTTGCAAAGATCCACAGCATCCACATCTATCAAGAAGACTCGTGACATGTCTGAAGTTTGACGTAGAAATAGACCAGAAACAGACCTGAATTGTCAAAATACCAAAGTACCTCGACAAGGTTTTTTTGCAATGAGAAAGGCACAGCATCACCCTCCTACATCACTTAATCGTTACTGGAAAGTTCATTCAGCACTTGTGTCAACACATGTTTGAGAATCGAGCCCTCAGTGCTGTCTGTGTTCTGATTCTATTCTACTGTCACAATGCAGTTCCATGGGGTTTTTTGCCTGAAGTTACTCAAAACACAAAAAGCAGGGGAGCCATCACCACACCTCCACTGGGAGATTCTCACAACTCCATCATATTGATAGGTAAAAGCCCCAAGAAATATACAGGAATACGGTCCACTGAAGGAAACACGAAGAAAAAGAACACGTGGTCTGTTGCCACAACATGAGTTAAAAAAGTTATTTTCATAAAAGGAATGTGTCACAAGTAATCATCACTTCCATTTCATTTTGTCTCCCTCTCAGTACTGGTAGAAATAAACAGATGCCACATTTGTAAATTCAATTGGCACTGTTTTGCTGAAGTGACAGATGATTCATGTTGTGATTGCCTCTACACCATGTAGCACCATTCTTTATTGTCACAGGTACTGTATTTCATGCAAGACTGCAAACTAGCATTTGCAGCTCTATAATAAACCATTTCCTGTCAATAGTGCTGTAAGAAAGTTGCAATTTGCCCCCAAGTATCTGTTTTCTGCTCAGAAACAAATATTTAAAGCCACTCAAAGATCAAACATGATTTTCCCATGCAGTCAACACTTCACTCTCAATCGTGGTGCACAAGGGCACTTCAGTCAGGGAGATAGAAGTGGCTTTGCAGCTGATTCGTCCATCATTGCTCATTATAAGGCAAAAATTCAAGTACCCCTTTACACAATCTCAGGCTACTAATTCTGCTACCTGCAGTTCAACTGCAGTAAACAAGTCTAACATTTAAGTAATAACAGACCAGAGGGCAAAAACACTATTTTAGGCTGCAAGTTGATTTTTTCTACTGTGCTTTTTGCACGAAGAGCAATACAATAATTATCTGGAAAAGGTACTGAATGCTGTGAAACAAGCAGAAATTTACTACATGAAAAAGCATGAGCTATTGCTTTGCTACAACTCTATTACAATTAAAATTAAATTTTCTTCAATTTCAGTTTAATTTGGTTAAGCAATTCACAGTCCCGATTATCTCTAAAAATGAACTGAAATTGTGCTCAGAATGAAGCATGGAGAGGGAACTTGAAAGATATTCCATTACTTTCCTGACAGTCACCAGTGCTCAGCGAAGCCAGAAGAAGATGCTGAGAAGATGATAAACACATTTAAATGATAAATACATTTAAATAAGTAGACACATACATGTATAAAGGACTGATGCTTGCACTGATTTGATAGAAAACACAGAAATGAAGGAAAGTACTTCAAAATATCTCCAGCCCCTTTTGATTAATTTCTTGCAAAAATCCAATCCTGCTTATGAGTAGGAGTTGAAAAAATGGCACTGACTCTTGGAAAGTGTTAATGGCAAAGAGAAAACACAGAAAAAGGAAACCTGAAACAATCGATCACCCTAATTATTTAATATATTAATGTGAATTTGCTACAGGCTATTATTTATCTTCCTTACAGAATGCTGTTGTACATATAATTGGATAGTATTAGACCTGTATCGATGAAACTTCATGTATCTATAAACCTATATAATTTAATGACAAAATTAGATTTTTTTTACCTATGCAAATTTGTTTAAATAATAATTTTCCCATCAGAGTTTATTGAGCAGAATAAGGTATTGCCTTAGATTAATTGGTTTAATTATACTTTCTTTTAAATTTATTCAATACTTTCCTATCTTCTACTCTAAGTAAGTAAATATTTCAAATTTTGCTAGTTAACCTGTAACTTAAGTGTGTTCCCTCTATGAAAGGTGGGCTTTTTCTACCACTTGTAGAAATGTGCTAGTAAGTGTTGGTTCCCTGTATTCTGGCTACTGAATTATAAAATGAAACAATTTTCTCTTGTTCCTAGAAAGTCAACACAACACAAATCTCTGTGAGTAACCAGCAATATAACTCAATTACTGTTGTGGGTTTTTTTCAATCCTTGAATTCCTTTATATTGATGAGCTCTTCAGGCTCTGCATGGAATCACATTTTTCAAGCTGCAACTAAAAATCTGTTCTATAGGAATGATAAACATCTCATGCCAAGCGTTGATATTATAAAGTCATTCCACTTAGATCAAAAGCTTCTTAAAATCATCTTTTGCAATGTTTCTCAGAGGTTTTGGAATAAATTTGTGGGGTTATTTTGGCAAGTACTGGCCACATCCAGCGTGCATGGAACTTGCATTAGGAACCTCGGTAGACAAAGGTTCTGCTTCCCCTGAAGTATTTCCAGGGGGAATTCATTGAGACAAGGAGAAAACGAAACTGTTTTTTAACTCCATACTCGGGGCAGCTCCTGAAGGACAGAACTGATGTGGAAGAATTCCTGCAAGGTGAGAAAGTCCATAGTGCATCCTCCCTGCCCCATTCCTTAACCATGAACACCCTGAGACACACAGACAGCATCTTTTGCACAACCTGCCAGAAACCTCTCTGTTCCCTGCAGCAGAAACTATTTGTGGTTTTTTCAATATATACTATATATTTTTATTACGATCAGCTAGCTTGACGCTTTCAACTGCCAGCTACCTGAATCAGAGCTGGCAGCAGGCAGCTGGAAATTTCCTCAGATCAGAAAAGCACATAGTCCATTGAATAATCAAGAGTCTGAAATAATTAAGACTAATTTCTGAAACTCTGAGTGCCTCTTTAGAGCAACTTCTATAAATACAAACCCCTCATTAGCTCAAGTGTTGCTCCACGAAGTTCTACACCAAGGATACTTCCAGCTGTGGTGCTTCCTGTCTGTATAAATTAAAAAAGAACACTGAAAGCTACATCAGAGGATTCCACAGGTTGGCACGTGCAGCCAATCTATATGGAACACACCCACAATTAATACCTGGAGGTATTTGTTTAAAATGCAAAATACTAGAAAAATTCACTCAGAAGCACCAGTGATAATCAAGACCTAATGAATTTCCAGGACATACTCTAAAAACAATTATCAGCTGGGTGGCACAATTAATTGGCTTGGATTATGTACAAAGTCAGTCTTGCAATTACAACTGATTGGATTATTCTGCCCCAAAATTTCACAGAAATATTTCTGATAAACAGCGTACATGTATCTTGAAATGGCAAGAAGAAATTAAACTAACTACAGGTGCTATGGATTCGTTATTGTGGCACTGACCTTCTCCACACTGCTCTGGCAATTCTTTAAAAAGGCTTTGTTTGTTTGTTTGTTTGTTTGTCTTTTGTTTGGTTTTGGTTTTAGTTTTTTTTATTAGGGATAACACACAATATTATGTTAAGGAGCTAAGCCACAGTTTGGCTTTGTGAAAAGTAAAGCTGCCTCGTCTGGGATAAGGACTTGGCATAAAACTGTGAAGTCTCTTGTCAAATCACAGATTGATAAAATTACTCTAATTACCTCAACTTAATAATTAGTGATAACTCACTAGACCCATAATAATAGTAGTCAAACCCTAAAGCAATACCATTACTGTAAAATTTTTGGCAGCTACCAACAATGATCTTTGTGTGCTAAGAGTAAAGACGGGGCGACTTGATTGGAATTGCACTCATTTAATTGACCTCTCCATAATTATGACGGTGACTTAAAAAACATAAAGTAATAAAAGAAAAAAATGTATCCACAAACTTTTTAATTTTCTTGAAAATCCCCAAGAAATTGAAGTCAGTAAACCAACCTCGCAAGTCCCCAGTTCAAAAAACCCCCAATATATCTCTATTTACTGCTTTGCTCAGGTTCATTACTAGAAAGTGGCATTATTACAGGCTGTAAGAAACGTGCAGGATCCAGATTTACAAAATAACCAAACCACAAAAGGCTCCCAGTAAATTCAGTTGTCGCTGAACTACCTCCTACGTGTTAAACGACACACCAAGCATGATCAACAGAAAGGCTGATGTCAATACAACATGCAGAGAAAATCAGATTGGCCAAGGACTACATCTCAGGGAAGTGGTCAAGAAGGAGATGCAGACAGAAATGTCTGCTAATACTGGATCTTAAATCAGAGAGAGAATCTCTGTAGTATCTCAGCTGGAAAGAGAGAGAGCATGTGTGTGAACCAGAGCAGGATCATGTATTTTATCCCAATGACTATTTTAAGGGAATAATACTTTAAAAACAAAGTCAAGAGGACATCTATGGATCCACATCACCAGGAGGCATAGCTGGAACTTGGCACTCAACCCAATTCACATGTGACCTGCTCTTGCCATGGCTGTTAAGTGGAAAGAGAATCCCAAATGATTTCCAGTGTAATGTTCACCTCTAACAATCCAGCACTTAGAGAATCCAGCTTTGCACAGAACGCTGCATTTAACACTGAACACAAAGGACTAGCACACAGCTCCCCTGTATTCACTCAAAAGCTCTGGAAGGTGTCTGTAACTGTGCTTAGCACACCTAGATAAAGAAATCGGGAATGCCAGGGAAGCTGCCACTTTCAGTGAATATAGGTTAGAAATGAACTGCAGGAAGAGAGAGATCTGTATTCCAGGGATCTTCAGCTATCATCTGTATTAACATAAGTGGATTTTCACCCTTCAGAATCATGAATGAGTTTTTAAGTAAAGCCCAGAGTTGAGTCAAGCTTATTTGACAGGCTGGCTAATAGAAAACACACTGACAATGGAGACTTTTTTATATATTTATGCCTTTTTCAGTTCAAAGTCTAATCTAAAAGCTCTCTTAAAAGCATTTTATTCAAGTAATGATGGTAGGAATTGTTGTCAGAGCTTTTACAATGGTAGGCACCCGCACAAAAGGAATTCAAGATTTCAAAAGCAGCTCAAGTTTCCAATTCATTTCACTTCAAAGACAAATCATCCAGACCTACCTTGAATTGTGTAACAGTCGCCCTCCTGTTTGCCATGTGTTCAATTTAGACGGAACTTTTCTTGAAATAAATAAATAAAAATCAGATTACACAACCTCCCTGTAACAGCTACAGTTTCTTGCATGTCACACAAGAAAGGTTTTCCGAATTTACTTTGTAGTAAGATTTTTTTTCCCTGTTCTCCCCTTCCTGTTGAGAGGCTGGCAGGCTCTCAGAGTTTCAACCCAAAGTCTCTCAATAATTCATCGTCCCTCGCTCACTTCAGGAGGACTCAGTGGCACATAAATTTCAAAGATAACTCTTGCTGAGCATCTGACCCCAAACATAAACATTCTATTACGCATTAAGAGAGTTAATGCTTCTTTTCCAGGTTTTACTGTACTATCTTGTGTTAGAAGATCCATATAACCTGAATGTAAGCTCACAGTCACAGGATCAGACCATTTATTACTGTAAACCATCAAAATTTTACTGCAGTCACTTCACGCCCACATATGGCTCACTGAAGAAATGTTCAAATTAACATTCTCAGGTCAAGATACAAAGAAACACAACTGAAAGTATGTTGTTTAGCTTAAAATATTTCAAGGAATGTTTATTTTCAAACAGTATTTTAACCTTCAATGAAATAAGGACATAAAAAATCATTTTCTGAAAATGATGCTGAGTTGCTAATCAAGTTTCAAAAACCTTGAGTTAAATATCTTTATGTGGTGCTCTCTGTGTAGGTAATGACTCTGTGGTTGATACTCAGGCAAGAACTCCACTCTACTTCTAAAATTACTGACTGCAGTGAATCATATTACAATTACAAATATGTTTGGTACTTCCAAAATCCAGCTTCTTTCCAGGTTGCTCTCAGACGGCAGGTTCACTGAGGAAAGCTGGAGCTGCTAATTGTTTTGCAGTACTGTGCAGTGACATACTGGTATTACTCACACTAAATCTGCGTGTGATTTTGAGGCAGGATTTCAAGCAATCAAATGCTAATGTGCAATGCTAAAATACTTTTCTGCCTTATCTGTGCTCATTATTAGGATGAATTACCAAACAGTTGCTGATTTCTGGGTTTTTTTCCAAAGCAATATTACTGAAATATAAAGAACTTGAATAAAACATAAGTTAATGCAGACATCATTTGATGCTAGATGTTTTTTAAAGAACTTCATCAGACAACCTGTTCTAAAATTCACACACTCAGAAGACACTGAAGCCTTCACTATGGACTTATTAACACACTTAATAATTAATAGAAAATATCAAATGCTGCTGATATCGAAACTATTTTTTTTTCATTCCTAGGAGAAATGGAATAACATTTCTCATACATCAAAATTATTACAGACTAATACCATCACTGCTCCTTATGCGGTCAGGAGCTATATCCACACCTTTCATAAATAGCAGGGCTCTTAATGAACAGTTTACAGATAAAAACCGGTTCCAGTGGCCACAGAGAACCATGGCAAGGTGTTCGAACACTGCCCAAAATGTGAGATGTGGATCTCTAAAGCCGCTCCTTCCTAAAGCAAGGGATTGAGTTTATCTTGCACCAGCACAGCCCCTCTACCGGCTATACCATTCCCTTTCCTCCAACACCTGAGTTCAGCATTTCTAAATAAAAACATGCAATTTACAAAAACAACTGAGAGAGATTTTCCGCTCAAGTATAAAACACAAGTTACACTGAGATTAACAAAATGATTACTTCTCTTGCATTAGAAAAACCCTTTACCTATATAAAAATGATCACTTCGTTAATAATAAATATATATATTTGGATAGTAGTTCACCTCTAGGATACTATTAACAGTATTATTTCTTCAAAACAGGAATAATATTCATTGAATATAAAAGGAGATCACAGTCGTAGAAATAGCAGGAAAGCTGGCCAGTTCCACAGAGAATTCTTCTATTCCCAGCTGAAGATTCTCTTTCAAAAACCTGTGGGGCTTAGTCTACTCTCAATACCAAGCAATGAAAAAAATAGCAAAATAATGACAGGCTAAAATGAGCCCTCTCTCCCTCATGTCTTCCAAATGGCCACAAGAGGAAGTTTTAAACACAAACAAGAAAGAAGAATAAGGAAGGGCAAAATTCAGCTTAAATTTTGCTTGCTCGGAGGGAGGCTAATTTAGACAGCAGGTTGGCTGCTAATGAGATCCAAAGGAGTCTACCCAGGTCTAAGAGATTACTGTCCCTTCCTGAAGTAAATACTGCAGGCCCCACCAAGAGATGGATGGATGGATGGATGGATGGATGGATGGATGGATGGATGGATGGATACAGTGCAAAATATTTTACACCGCTAATGGTGAAATAGGTGTGCATCAAGAATCAGTCAGCTGTAGACAAAACAGTGTCTGAGCATTAGACTAAAAACCAAAAATCAGATAGAGCTGTTGCAGTGCATCTATCAGTAACTCCTACAAAGGGAAAATAATGAGCTCCCTCTGTATTTTAGTGGGATTTTACTGAATCTTCACAGGAAATAGAATCCAATCCAAAGGGAAGACAGGCCCTGTATGATAATAGAGAAAATAATAAAAGCAGAGGTAATGACAGTGGACAAGGATGTGTGGACAAGCATTAGCAAATTGAATTAATTCTCAAACATCCAAGCTCAAATCATTTTCTGAAATGCTGCTGCACCAGCTACACAGATGTGACATTTTTTATCTCTATTAACTTGACCTTGCAGCAACTCAGAGGTGGAAAAGTATGACAAAAATTCTAACTCTGAAGTCAGCAGCAAAAGCCTAAAAGCATTAAAATGCCCAGAACTTTAGACTGCATCTCCAGTTCTTTTCCATTATTTTTAACCTAAAAAAGAAATGACAGGTGCTCCCTAAAATTTTTACTCCAGAAATTAATCTTTGTTGACTAAGAAGTTACTCCTTTTCATTTTTCATTAAATATCGTAACAACCTTTGCAAACGCTTTTTATATGCAACATAAAGATTTTTTTGGCTGTGATTTGGAAGAAGAACATATAATCTCATGTCAATTTGGACCATAAGACCTCACTCTTCAGTATTTGGGCTTTTATAAAAGGCACCCCAGTTTTCCAGAGAGTACATAAGGGCTTGAATGTATCAGAACAACTAAAAGGATTTCTGGTAAACACCTCCGCCCTTCTCAAGTGCAAATTTTTGTCTTATAAAAAAGTTTAACAGAAAGCAATATAATTATAAGTATAAAATCAGCATATATTTGATTTAGCTTCCTGGACAGAATGTATAGAGATTTGAAGGAGCCATTTTGTTGTCTTTTAAACAAAGCAGTAAAAGGTAACAAAGACTGCACTGAGGAAGAAAAGAACTTGAGTTGTCAACACTGCGTTGGTACAAATATATAAAAAACACATGCCCCGGACATGCTGTAACATTGTCATGACTGAACTGTACACACATTTAAAAGCACTCATTAATTATCAAGTTTTCCAGTAATTACCTAGGATTTCCAGTATTAATAATATCCTGTAGAACTAGTACACCCACTAGCTCTGCTCTTTTATTAAATCTGAGCAAACCCAAAAATACATGGACATGTTTTAGGGCATCTTTTAAATAGTAATAATGGAAATAAAAGAAGTATCCAAGCATACACATACCCTGTTTTCCAAGCAAAATTGGCTGCTGTACCCTCACATACACATAAATAAGTTTTCATCCCAAATAAGCAGTGTATGAATACCCTACATGAGGTACATTCACAGCTCAGTTATTCAAGCACACAAAGTCTCAGCTGGAGTATTGTTCCAATTGCAAGACCCCAGACTAAAAATTCCAGCAGTTGGGTGGAATGTAACAAAGGAACTGAAAAAAAAGGTGGGGAGGATGTAATCTATAGCAAGCACTTTACAGTGGGAACATTATTGTTTTCGTTATCAACACAAAAATAAAAGACACTAGATGATAATTTAAAGAAAATGACTGATGGAAGCATAAGAAAAACACACCATCAATGGAACACAGAAGTCACTGGCCTGACATTCTCAGCCCTGGCATTTCTGAAACAACACGCTGTCCTTCCACAGGAGGAGTCAGGCATTTCCTTCCTCTCTTTAGCTCAAGTGCAGAGATGCCCTGCGAACTGAACTTCTTTTCTGGATGAGCAAGTCACTCGCTGCAATTAGAACATTAACAGTCTCTCGTTGAGGACAATTTACTGAACAAAGCTTAGTTTTTGCAAATTGCACACGCAAGGTGTTGCACAGCCACCAGCCTCAATCAGATCAATGGACTGAAGAGTCATCAGCATTTTTTAGGAAGCTCTCCACAACAGCTGGAGCATCATTAGCTACCAGTACTGGGAAGGCAATATCAGAAGGCAACATCAGAACCTTCAACGTGTATTCCCTCCAGCACATCCCCTCCAGAAGTAACTTCTACGTCTGAGACAAAGGACAGCACCAAGGAAGGGAGAACCCGAAACAGAAGTAGGCGAGATTGCTACACACTGCCTAAACACACTGGAGTGCTAATTACCCCTCTTTGCTCCTAATTGGCCTCACACTCAAATCACCACAGACAGGAACACTCAAATTAGCACCCACAACCAGTCAGAAATGCAATGTATGGGCACAATTACAGTTAGAACAAGAAAGGTAATTCAGCTGCAAAAGTGCTCCTTCAACCATAAATCACACCGAATATTGCTCGGTAAATTCTACTAATGCAGTTCAGTAGAAGCTAAAAATAAACCATCCTTCTCATCACTGAAATTTAAGGCCAAAGACTCTTTCTTCTACTTTATTTAAGACTGGATAAATGAAAAAAATCCATCAGCTTTTAGCTAAAGGGAAATCCATGCCTTCATATTTGGAACAGAAACATGCCCACATCAAAATCTAGTCCAGTACACATTAGTGCCTCAGGTCTGCATCTGGATATTTTATGGGTATTTATTTAAACGTTACTTTCTTTTATTCCCTCTGCTTAATTCCTTTTTTTCTTTTTTTCCCCTGGCAGGATAAGAATTTCAATATGACTTTAAATTCTGCATTACAAATGACAGATACAACGCATGTTTGAGTTTGAGGCAATTTCTATTATAATAATTACTAAAATATTAAACCTCTCTCCTCTATAAATACTTTTAGTAAGCTAAAGCCAGTAAATTTGCAAGGATATCTGTGTCATGAGGACATCTCTTGCAATTCATTTACCTTCAAAGAAAGACAGAAATCAGGAGATTGGGAAGGACCCACTGGAGGTCCAACCTCAAACAGGATCCCCCAGAGCTCATTACCCAGGACTGCGTCCAAACCACTTTTCAAAATCCGTATTTTAAGATAAATTATCTGTTTTTAAGATTTGCTTTAATTAATCTGATAAAGCATTATTACTGTAATTTCCACTAACAGTAGAAGAGCATTTCTGCTAAAATGCACTCATGTCTTCACATTCACACAGCAAATAAACCAAAAGCAGTGCAAAAGAAACGCAGCACATTCCAATGGGCAAAAGGAATCAATCCAGGAGTCAGTTTGTGTCTCTTCAACTAACTTTATGGTTGGAAAGGACATTTTACCTCTGTGCATTTCCTTGCACAACTCATAAACCAGGAGCAGTGATAGCTCTTCAGTTCAGGAATTCTAAATCTCAACATTTGTTCTTCCAATATGTGACAACCAGTAATTAAGCATTAAACCTGTCAGAAAAATGACATGAAAAAATCAATAAATGTCCAAAATGGGATTTTTTTCTATGCTTGCAAAGCTTCCTAGATAAACTGTGCATAAAGTGCACATCAATTTGCTACCCAGGTTATCCATTAGCCTTTAGAAGTGGGTTTGGATTTGGTTTGTTGTTTTTTTTTTGTGTGGTTGGGTTTTTTGTTGTTGTTGGGTTTTTTGGGTTTTTTGTTTGTTTGTTTTGGGTTTTTGTTTGTTTTTTATGGAACTAAGAAACAATAATTCCAACAATTTAATTCTTCAGTGAACAAGCAGTACTGGAGTCCTGCTGAAAGACAGGGGATCTGGGTATTGCAAAGACACACTTAGCAGGCAAAAACCAATCGATACGAGGACGCCCAGCTCTCAGGCTATCAGTGCATTAGCTCAGCTATGAGCAGGTCAGCCTTGCCGGACTAGCAGACCCAGTTCGAGCAAAGCAGCCGCTAACATTAGTGTATCTGCAGATCCCGACATACAGACCTGATACGCATCGGTACGCAAGCAGTGCCATGCTTCAGAAAACCCAAGAGATGAATCTGACTGTCAGAAAACCACTTCAGCCATGAGAATTTGTCTCAGCCGGAGCAATACGGGGGAAAGTGGAAATTTCCAAGGCTCTGAGCAACTTTCCTGTGCCCAGAATCTTGAGTAACAAAAGGAACGAAAGCAAGCAGAACTTCCAGGAGTGACAATTTTCTTTCCTGTTGAGACACTAACTCTGAACACCACACAGTGACTGTGGCACCTTCCAGGACAGGGTGATGGCCACTGTAAATGACCTTCCAGAAAACCTCCCTGCAGCTCTGCATGAACCCTGTCACACTAGACAATCATTAGGATTTTTGTGATGTTGCAGCAGGTAACAGAAACACTACTGGTCCTCAAGGTTTCTTCTAGCATTTCCCCTTGGTCATCATTTCTCAAAACCACTGGATCCAACCCCCAATCAGGTGGTATGACACCTTCAGCACTCTCAAAAACTGCTTATGAACCACCAAGACCTTTCCTTAAAGTCAGGGAAAAAACCAATATCATTAAGAGTTGCAGAGTATGTCAGATAACTAATGTACTTCTCACATGTCAGGAGCCACTGAATGAAAACCCTAAACTTAGATTTGATCCTGTCATCTTCCTCATTGCACAGCACTGTCTGAAAAATCTCCTTTAATGCCTGCAATGTACAGGCTGTATAAGTACCCACACTTCATCCATCCAATTCTCTCTTTAAAGTTAAAGCACACAAAACATTCACTGCTTCTTCCCATTCTGACAATTACTGCTATTCTTATCCTTTAGATTGGGACACGGAATGAATACCTGCCATTGTTGTCATTGCATTAGGTGGACATGTTAAATCAGGTGAATCAGTCACTTCTTCCACTGCTAATTACAACAGGTGTCTCAGAAGTTCTCCCCTATTTTATCTAAATGGCTGCATACCACCAAGACACAAAGCACCTCCTTCTCTGTCCTCACAAAGACTCAAGTCCTGAAACTATGGATCAAGAGTGAAGATCGGGAAATTAATCATACAGCATAGCTGACAATAACTATTCAAATAATACAATAAAATAGTTGGTTCAAAAGAAAGGAAGGAAAAAAAGCTAAGTTTTAGTTAAAATGAACATCTCATTCTGTTGATGAATGTTTTGGGTCAGAATTTAACTGTGGAAAAAAACGTGCAGTTCAGGCCGTGCTTCTTATATTTAGTCCAGTGATTTGTTCCCTTCCACTCACACAGACACCTTTCCCACAAGTGTTGGAGAGTCTGCACCTAACAGCTGGGCTATAAGGGAGAAAATTGTAAGCTAAAACAGCTCTGGGGCTCTCTGGCTTCGTGTCACAGTTCCCAGGTTCTTTAGGGCCACTCTGCCAGAGCTCACTTACACTGTTACTTTATCTTAATACCCGTGTCAGCAAAAAAACAGCTGTCAGGCTGAATTTATTCAAAATTGTGTTCTCTGATACAGAATCACAGCTCAGGCTGGAAAGGACCTCTGGACCCAACCTGCTCAGAGCAGTATCAGAGGCAGCAGCTCAGGACCAGTTTTTTGGGTACCCTCTCTGGGAAAGAAATCTGTTCCAAAGTCTGCCCACCCAACAGTAAATCTGGTGTTCGCACTACTGAATTATCCAAAACACAACGAAACCAAATGAAAGACAGGATTTTTGTCATCTTAAGTCAAGACAAGCCATTAAGATGTCTGTTCACAAGCTGGCCCATGGTTAGGTGTGCAAGCCAGGAGAGGAACATCTCACAAAATCACAGCACGTCACTGAAGTTTCAGTTATCCTTTTCTGCTGTAGAAGAACCGAGGGAACAATTTTTGTAATACCTTCTGCGGATGGCAACTCCTGTCGAATTTTATTTTTTTTAATCTATGAAGTTGAAGGAGCAATTGAGACAATGCATTTTAATAAACATTAGTCCTAGAGAAACAAAGCAGGAAGAACCTGACCCAAAAAAAGGAAAGACATTAAAATTCAAGAATGATCTCTGCCAGGATCACAGAGATTTTAACTTGGAAACAAGTCTAGATTTGTGTAACTAAAAATTACTTTATCAAGATTTATGTTACAACTTGTAAGTCTCCTGCAGTATTTCTACATATGCTTTAGGATTTGTAAATCTATTACAGGATTTGCAATTCAACTTTTCATCTTACAAAGCAAATGAGAGATGTACCTAAATCTTATCCTAAACCACTGATTCTTAAATCAGGGCTTCAGAGTTCATAATTACAGGTCCATTGGGTAAACCAGAAGATAAACCCAGACTCAAGAAACACAGATGTATTTTGTTTAAGAGGAAAATGCCAGAAACCCAAAAAATAAAACTGCAGCTGTAACTTCTGGAAAACATTGCTGACCAGACTACCGCTCCTGCCTAGGTCCTTTCAGCATAGCTCTTTACCAGGCTTCGGTGTGTTGCACCAAAAAACCAAAAGTCACATAAAAAGCATGAGTGATGCCTAGCAGTTACAACACCTACTTAAAATCCATGCATGGCTTCCTCGTCTGTGTTCTGTTTTGGAATTTATTTGTTTATTTAATTTATGTATTAGACAGCAGTCAAGCTGCACTTTTAGGCAGGACGCTTTCCTCCAGTATCTTGATGCTCAGAAGGTAATGCTTCACTTCAAAACCAGAATACTAATATGAGAAGAGAGGTAAGAGCATCAAGACCTAAGATGACTCCAAAGGAAAATTAATCAAACACGGCGACAGTTATTTAGTATCCATTTTAATTGGTAATGCTGAATTTCATGCCATCTAGCCCACCCCTTAAAAAAAACAAACCCAAAAACCAAAAATACTTCTGTGAAATGACCCAGAAAACATTCACACAACTCTCCCTACACGAGTCACCTGATGTTAACCTCAAGAAATTTTCCACTCATGCCGTCTTTGCAAAGCCTGTGTTCTCTTTCAGGGGAACTTTAGAGACATTCCTCAAGAAAATCCATGCCACGTGTTGTATCTCATTTTCAGTGGATTAGCAGCACCTGCCACTACTGGCCCAGAGAAATATTTTGCCTCTTAGCAGCAAAACTCAAAGACGTATCTAACGCAGCAGTTTTGGGACGGAGCAGAGTAACCCAAAAAATAATTAATTCTTCGTTTTGCCTCACCTTTACACCTAACTTACTACCACAGTAAGGAAAATGGATTTTATACCATGCAAAAATTACTACTGCCCAAGTTGTGACTGCGAAAGGCTTGGCAATGTGTGGTTCAGTTCTTCCAGAGAATGCAAAATACCGCTGAAAATCCCTTGCAGTCATGAATTAAACTAGGCTTGGCAGAAATCACTCAGTGACCTAGCTGAAAGACCACTGATGCTTGGAAATCAAGAAAAAAAACTCCAACAAACCTAGGCATTTTAAAACATGAGCAAGCCAGCTGTTCTAAAATTAGTCTCTTTGTTATGAGCATTATACCAGAAAGGAATAGACTGTCACCACGTGTCAGCTTTAGCTGACATCTGCTAGAAGAAAAAAAAAAAAAATCCCTCCAAGTTAGGCAGCACAAGCCAGCTAATTTGTTCATTACATATTTTGTAAAGGCTGGTCCCTATAGCAGAATATTTTAAATAAATATGCAAATCATTATATTATTATTCAAAAAGATCTATGACTTCAACGAGGTTTTAAATAACCCAAGGGGCTTCGCTCTTTTTTTGGTTTCATTAACTCAGTAGACCCACCTGTCAGCCATGTAAAATCACTCTATAAGAAGTATTGGAAGTTACACGCACTCTGTGCAAATGTTTTTCTTAATTGAAACCAAAACTGTTCTCAAAGTTTCACCCGTTCATGAAAATCATTCTCATTATCTGGTATTGCGCACGAAATACATGCCAGAAAAGCAACAGGCTATGCCAACAGTTCCTCACTCTGGCATTGTACCCACCCCACAGCAAACACTGACTGGCACCACTGCTCACAGGATGATCCAAGGGCACCTAAGGAACCAGTGTGGTGAGCCATGACTTGTCAGAGACACTCTCATTTGTATGAAATTCTCTTGTACTGCACAGCTGGCCCTTGGCTACCTCTGAGTGGTTTTTTCCAGGACTATCCCCTTCCCAAAATGAAGCTCCATGCTTTCACAGAGCAAACACCAGAGTATCTTAAACTATGTCTGTAGAGGAAAGGAAAGAACATACTTGGCTCAAACCTGATGCAGTCTCCTGCAGAAAGGAGTCTCGCACTTTGTACCAGCAACAGCAAATTCACCTAAAGCCCCTGAAGTGTGAAGTCTCCACACCTCCAGTGATGCTGAGCGAACTTCAGGAACTTGTCTACACAAAGAACATTCTGGCAGAGGACGCTCCACTCATCCATGGATCACCCCTGGACATGGTTCCTCATTTCTTCCCCGTCCAGACAAATTTTCCAAGGCTGCATTCTGCCAGACTTATGGAACCAACACCACCCAAACTGCAGCAAGGGCACTTTGTGACACTGAGCAGCGCCACAGGTGGAACAAGGAGCTCAAGAGAGCAGTAGCTGGAGGAAAATGTAAATTCCTCCATCATCCCTGCTGGCCTGGGGACCCTGAGTGATGAGGGAGCTCACGGATGTCACACAGATGTCATAAAGATCTTAGAAAGTTCATGGTGATGGGAAGAGGCTCATGAGGACATGATGAAAGCACGCATCACTTCTATCACCTTCGGGAAGGTGGATCTGGGATCAGCCATGCAGGAGTCACTCACTGCGAATGTGAAAGAGCAAATAATCTTGGAAATAATTACCAAAAATATGAAGGACAAGAAGTTCGCTGGGAGTGGTATGAAGCTGACTGATGGAATTTGACTTATAAGGAGAATCTGAGAGACACAGAATTCACTCTTGAACAAAGAAGACCTGGGGAGAATCTTATCAATGTGTGTAAATAATTGATGGGCGTGTGGAAGACCGCAGCCAGATTGTTCTCCAGTGGTGTTCAGGGAATGGAGGGGCAACAGGCACAAACTGAAAAACAGGAAATTCCCTTTAACCTTAAAAAAACCCCCAAACTATTTACGGTGACAGTAATCAAGGACTCAAAGAGGTTGTACATGTGCTTGGAGATGCTCAAAACCCAGCTGGAAAATGACCCAGGAAAGTTGCTCTAGGTGAGTCTGATTTGGGCAGGTGGCTGGTCCTACACTGATCTCCTCAGGTCCCTTTTCAAGTTCAAGTATTGTGCAATTCTTTCCTCCTGTGACCCCTTTACTGACATCAGGACCAGGGACATCCCAGGAACTCCACGACCCACCACACCCCGGAACACACTGTCACTGGAATCAACCCCTCCCTCTTTCCCACCCACGCCACCTCTTCCCAGTGCCCCTGGGCAGAGCATTTTTCTCTTTCTGAAAGAGAAACACTGCAAGTCTAAAAAAAAAATCATCTTTGAAAAGTACCAGCAAAATGCTTTGGAAAATTGGCCAAACCCAAACTGCAGTGAATTACCAGTGTCCTTTAGAGCTCCACAGATGAATACTATATAATATGATAGTACTCCTTTATGCAACAGTGAAATATTTTCCATATCTCCATTTCAAGATGATTAGGGTTTTTTGGTGGTTTTTTTTTTTTGGAAGAGTTCCTACCTGTCTGAAAGTAGGAAGAGGTGCTATTATCTTTTTTATGCAGCTGCTGGATATGGTGAAGCAGTGGGCTGGAACAGAGATCAAGTCAAGTTAAATCTGGTTTGGTTCAGTCTGGCTTTCGGTATTTGAACAGCACTAGGAAAAAAATTCAATTATAAAACTAATTATATCTTTAATTGCTTAAACAATCAGCCAGCTGACTGTACGGCGCTCTTGCTGCTGTGCAGGTGTACTTGCAGGTGTTGACTGCAACACGTAAAAGTTACATTGTGGAATCCCAACTTGAGCACAGCACTGGGAGGAAAAAATACCATGGTAATACAGACACTTAAAAATGTCTGAGAAATATAGGCAAAGTTTATAAGAAAGCACAATTCCATATATATTCCATATACTCTATGCATATACTAGTGTGTGTATATGTGTGTGTGTGTGTATATACACACATTTAAAATCTGCTTTATCTTCCTGTGAGGGTTATCTATTCTGGTATTGACATTTTTCCCTTTTGGACAGAAATATGGTTGAATCTGACCAGAGTTTGCACTTTGAGACAGGCGTGCTTCTGGCAATTACAGCACCATTACAAGTTATGTTTAGATAATAACCAACCAGAAATGCCTGTCTTTTTCTCTGACGTGCCACCTTAGCAGCATGCTCGAATAAAAGACATTCCTCCTCAAAAACTTGCTTTGTACATGCAAAATCAATTAGAAAAAGGCACAACTTACAGTGAATTTGGTCCAAACGGTACAAATAGTTCAACCACACAACTCTTTTACCTCTTCCCTATGTTTTATCAACTTTTACGTAGAAAAATTCAGTTTTTAAAAAAACAAAAAACTAAAACAAATTAAACTCTGTTTAAAATTTCCTTTCTGCGTACAAAACAAAATTAACACTTTATAAACCACTGAATGCAGCTTAAATTCTCAGTAACATTTTACCACCCGGCATTTCTTTTAATTGAACTTAACCTTTCACTGAAAAATTAACATTCAGTTTTAAATCTACACCATCTTAACAGTCTTATTTGGAGGGAATCTTAAATTCTGACAAGTATCATTTTTTTTAGAATGTACAGTCTATCACCTGCAATGGAAGAAGGTGATAATTAGACTCAGCTATTAGAAACACAGGAAAAATAGGCACAACACACTAGGGTTGTTCTCCTGTAATGCTACAGTCAGAGTTTTGGAGCCTACACAACCAAGAAAAAACACAGCAATGCCCGAGAAGGGTGTCAAGTAGCAAAGAACCGGACACAGAGCATGTGGTCCATCAGAAGGAGCTTCCCATCCCGAATCTATGCAAAGACAACTGATTTCAGCCAGACTCTGCAGGAGCAGATTCCAAGGCACCAGCTGGGTTCACGGCCGCGCAGTGATGTTTGCTGTTTTGTGAGCAGATAATAAATCAGGATCACTTGCACAAATTGTGCTGGGCTGAAGTATATCAGTGAAGCTGTGGCAGGATTCACTTCAGTCTGGACTGAACAAAAAATTTAAACATCCTAAATTCACTTGTCAGTTGGGTAGCTTCAGAAGTCTAACCTGGACTCCACTTAAAATGTTATTTTTGCTGGATGAAAGAAAAAGCAGCTTCTCTGGAAAACATTCTGTAGTGAGTCACAGCTGTTTAGTAGTAGTTTGAAACTGTCTGAAATGTCGAAAATATTGAGAAGTCCTTTGCAACTTATAAGGCATCAGGAAGAATTTAGTCATTATGTTTTCCACTGAGCTAATTTTGCAGCATAGGAAGTGCTGACTTGTTGTTTTCAGATAATCTGGTCTTCACCACTTGTACATTCCATTTTTCTTATAAATTCAACATTTTTTTAATAACTTTATGCTTGAAACTGAGAGAAGTTTTGGCCATATGTTTCATGATGGCATTTGCAAAAGTCAAACGATAAAAACAGTGCTAGCAAGCTATTCCAGTACCACTGCCAGTGATTTCTGTTCTCTTCTTCTAATACTCTAATTAATAAAATCACAACGTTTTCAATTAAAACTTGCTTCCAAGAAAAAAAAATATAGGCAGCTTAGTAGAAGATAAAGCGATACCTGAGATGCAGTACAGAGGTCCAGACACTCAAACATGAGAGCCTAAGATATCTTGATTTCCAGCTAATTCTCTCAGTTTTAAATACGTGCAAACCTAACTGAAAGCCAGACAGGAGGAAAAACTAAAAACTAAAACCCACAAATCCAAAAACCTCAGAGCATGTAATTTGATACTCACATAGAAATTTACTTGCTTTCTTATATCCTGAAAAATCTCAAGGGGCAGATCATGGATTTAGACACCTAATGAACCATTAGTGCTACAGGTATTATTGAAGATCTGCTGAAATTATTACTTCTTGCACTCACTATTCAAAGGCCACTATTTCCCAGAGACTCACCTCTCTATTGCATTAGCACTGATTTTTGTTCATGCAGAAAATAAGAGAGTGTATCAGATAGAGCAGTGTAGCTGGTCTGATAAACTCTGTGTATTTTCTATGGCAACCACTGAAATTACGTCGTAAACTCAAAATAAAATGATCAAGAGTACATGTAAACATATACATACACACCTAAACTGTAATATCAAACTTTAGCTTTTCCTTCTCCCCAGCTCCAGTCTGTCCTCAAGGAAAATCAAAGCACAGTGCACAGAATCCTGACTGCAGACAGTCATTTTACAACAAATTATCTTTGTGTTTCAGTTATCTGATGGTACTAGCGGAAAGCAAACACAAATTTTGAAAAAGAAAAAAAATACTCCCAGAATCATTTCCACAGCCGCAGAGGCAAGCATAGGCAATATATTCTTGTGACTGTGTTTTGTTCTCAAAAAGAACAGACAAACCAGGGCTGAGGACATCTTGTAAAAAGTCATGATGATTTATAACAAACCATTGTAGAACATATGTTGCATATGCATGGTTAAAACCATTACACAACGTTCTATTTTCCAGCAAACTTCAGCTCAGCTTCTGGCTTCAGAGGAGTAAAATATCATGAAGTGAAGGACAGAAAGGACAAACTCAGATATCAGGCAGGGCACACCTAAACCTACAGAACCACAGGCCTGACTGAAAAATAAACAGGCACACACTTCCATCCCAGCAAGTTCCCACTCACCCACACTCCAAGCAGCGGCAGCAGCTCCCCGTGGCTGCTGTAGAAGAACCGTCTAAGCTCAATTAAAGAATGGCACACTTCTAAAGAGGTAAATGTCAATGGGTTTCTATTTTGGGTGTTTAAATTTTGTGGAACTGAGTGTGGTGAGTAAACCTTGGCCAGCTTCCGGACCCTACCCAGCCTATCATTATCCTTATTTCACAAAGCAGGAGAAAAGGAAGATGGAAAAGATCATTGATCAGGGCAAAGAGAGAGAGATCACTTATCAATTACCACCATGGGTGAAACAGTGTCAGCAGCTGCCAGTTAAAACAGATTTGGATAGTGAGAAACAAACCCAAAAAGATTAGGACAGCACTGTCACCCTGTCCTTTTCCAGGCTCAGTTTCACCCCCCTGCCTGTCCAGCAACCTTGTCCCTTCTCAAACACACTTTCAGAGGCATCACGGACTTTGCTGATGGCCTGCAGTGGATCAAATCCTTAACAATTCCTTGTCTTCCTTGTCCCTTCCTCTGAAATCAAATCCTATTAGCAATGTTTGAGGAATGCTCATGCCACTTCTTCTATCTGAGTAATGTTCACTATCCACAATTCTGGGGACACCGTGACAGTGACACCGCATTTCCCGTGTCACTGATATTTTCACCCCAATTCCTGCAATATGGCTCACATGACCATATTACAGCTGTTAACCGTAACCTGAACCGCGCATGACTTCCAAACACACCCCTTTCTATTGCTGTTATAACCTCTGCATAACAGCTCCCTAAAACAACGTGACACTTCAAACTCCAGCTGATACCATAAGATTGTATTTTACAGCTGTTACATTTCAGCATTCTTAAGCTCACAGTATTTTCTGTGATGCCATCTGAACTCTTGATGAAATAATTTCTATTCCCCCTCTGCACAGATAGGGATTCTATTATGAGGCACCTTATCTCGTGGGCAGGGTTCTTAGTGCTTATCACAATGCCACTTTTCTATTTACATAGCAGGACTGACAAATAGATTCTATCCATATATTTGTTTACTGAGCCATTTCCTGTGTGGAAACAAATTTGATTTGAAACAGCTCTGAAGTCTAGCGATGGAGAAATCTAATATGTGTCTGCCATGCAAAGGTGGGTGAAAGGAAGTGCAGCAGTCAAAAAGTCAAAGTGGAAAAAGAAAAGTAGATGGGGAAGGCACTCAAGTTTTACACTATTCTTCCAAACTTTATTCGCAAGACAATTTTTGCCACGCAAGTCTCTTATTTCCTCATCAACCTTTTTAATCTTGTATGATTACATCCTTGAATTCCAGCCCCTGGATCTATTTCATTTCTCGAACAGGAACACAAAAGAAAGATTTCTAAAAAAGGACACTAGTCTTCGGCAGTCAGAACCGCAAAGACAGAAATGATGCTCACAAAGGCTCCTGTGATTGTTTCAGGACTGACATGACTTAGGATTGGAAGAGTCTTAAGAACAGAATTAAATTATGAAACAGAGCCACAGAAAGTTTCACATAAGTGCTGTTCGCTTCCCCTTCTCATCATTACTTTTTCTCCTTTGTTAAACAGAGATCAATAAAATCATTCTACTCGTGGGTAGTTGGCATCTCAAACCCATCCTCAAGCTATTTCTATACATTCGGGATGATTCATATGCAGAACTGCAGCATTTAATCTTCATGAAACAGAAAATGTGAGCTGAAACCTCATGAGAACTCCAAAATTCTCTCTGAACTTTTACAAAAATCCCATTTTAAAATGTTGTCAACTCTGAGAAAAGATCTGTAAATCATACCATTTCCTGAAGACTTTTTTCCTAGGAAAAAACTGAAGCATTCCAGTGCTCTGATACCACCTAGAAATTTGTTTTCAGACTAAAAGAACCTGAGAAACAAAGGCAGCAGCATGAAAATCCAAGTTTTCCTACCTTTTATTCACCAAGTACAAGACTAGCTTTGGATCGCTCATCTTACCAGGAATTTCCCAGTGAAAGGGAGAATGCTGGTAGGAGCAGCCCCGATTGTGATAGTAACAGTTCTTCTGGCAAAGTGTGAAGTGCAGACGGTGTCAAAGATATGCCAATAACTTAAGCAGGAGCTTCCAATAAAATCTCCTGTAGTGCTTCTCGCACTCTGTGAATCAAAGGGAAAGGGGCAGCCCGGGCTCTCTGGCTCTTTTATTCCTCACCGAGGCAGTTTAACTACTGTACATCCAAGGGCATCCCCCAGGGAAAAGCCTGCACTCCGATGAATTTGTGTCTGTCCCAGGCATGAGCTACCTCTAAGCAAGCCAATTCACTCTCCAGAGAAGCAAAACCATCATCAGAAACACAGGAATTATTTCCACCTGATTTACTTTCCAGCGACAAAAGCATTGGAAAAGGGTTTCCTCAAGAATTCCTGTGAGCACTTTCCAGCTCATCATGGCACTCAACGATCAAAATATAAATGATCTTCAGCATGATAACCTGCTCATGCTAATGAATGCTGCTCAGAGATTTAGAACCACAGACACACCACACTAAGGCCTCGACCAGAAACCATCAATGCACTTGTAACACCGCTGTCCATGTAAGTAAGCTCCTCCTTCCCAAACTGGAGATTGGAATGCACAGTGCAGATGAGATCATTTACTGACAGAAAACTAACACATAAGGCTTGAACACTGAAGTGGCATCTTCATGTTGGTGTATCTGTTTTAATTAGCTTTACTTTTCATGTAGGGTAAATAAAACATTAAGGAGTCAGCCAGACAGAGACACCACAAACTGTTTTACAAATAGCTCCATGAAATGAGCAAGAATAAAGCTTGAAGGGTGTTATATTTACCTCTGCAGCTCCCAGGGCACTTTTAAGAACACTGGGTCAGGTACACTGAGACACTGAGAAAATGTGCAATTTCTTTCCCACTGAGCTGTCAAGGCATTCATGCTGTGAATAGCTAACACCCTTCTTTGACAACCAGGCAAATATTTCTATTTTCTGCCATTCTAGGCATGACGTATCTCCACGTTGCCTCCGTTGATTTAGTGCCAATTCGAGTCAAACTTGAGATGTCTGAGCCAGTAACCGGACAAAATATTCTTGATGAAGCCTTGTCACAAACCCATAGACTGCTGCTTAATACATTTCCAAATAGTTAGATAGTAAAAAGGGCTGTAAAGCTGAAAAAGCTGCAGAGAAGCAGAACACACATTCACTGAACTGCCAGAGTGGAGATTTAAGTAGCACATCCAAGTCAAATATGCTGTTGCTTCTATTTGTTCTGAACATTTCTTCAAAAAACATCCTACATAAAATTACAGAAGACGGTGTTTGTTGTTCCGTGAGACTATGCTGTCCCCTGAAATCAATTCTGTATTTCCCATCTTTCAAAAATACATGTATTTAGAGAAGCATAATTAATAACCAAGTCTATCTTGGCAAGGCTAAATGAACACACCCTATTCAAGTGATAGCAGCATACAGATACTAGAAACACCATTTTTTTCTTAATACTTTAAAAATATAAATATCTGATTACATTTCACTTGCACCTACTGACCAAAAGTTTTCATTTCTGATACTGTGAAGGAGCAAGAAAGAAGGAAAGGAATAATTCTTTCAGCGGGGACAGATCCTGTGGAAAATGCCCCGAAACCACTGGATCAGTACTTCACAGTTTTGGGTTTTGCTCATTTGGGAGAAGAATAAGCAGGTAATAATAATGATAGTAAAAACGGTTCAGTGTGTGAGCACTCAAATGCAAAACACAATAAACTATTGAGAGCGCAGACTCTGTGCCAAGAGTTTTAAGCACTTTTGAGACTGGATTCCATCCTTTAAGCCACGCTGGCTGCAACACACAGTGACTCCTTACCCAGAGCCCCTATTTCCAGCAGGATTTGGTTTATTGCTTTAACTCCCATACCCACAATCTACAGAGAATTAAAATGCAGGTGAAGCGACTGAGGCCTGAGCAGTACTCACCAACACTGGCATACCCAGGCGTGGATGGATCTCCCCCGCTGTTCAGCGAGACCATGAAAGCTTTATCAGCAAGGTCTGCAGTCTTTGGTAAGTCACAGGGATCAGTGTAAAGCAGGACACCACCAAACCCTGCATCTTCCAGCAGGGAAAGCTGAGGGAACAAAGCAGCACGGGTGACCATCAACAACAACAGTGCCAGCACACATTTATTTTAATTTTTTTGATTACTGCTGAGATAGAGGCTTTCCAATGCACCACGTTCTCACCACGGATTGCTCTGCACCACGCTGCGCTGCCAAAGGGCTTGTAGCACCTGAACAGGTTTTCCCATGATATGAACATCACCCTGAAAATGCCTCAGTTTTGAAAATAATGTCACCCAAACATCTTGAGACGACCTTCCTTATTTCCCATGTTCTTATCTGTAAGATGTTATTGCTTAGTTACCTCTTTAAGGACACAGCGCACGCTGAATGTTTGCCTACACTGGCATCAGCCTTCCACAGGATTTCTGGACACAGTTACTCTTCAATTAACACAGAAAACAGGAATTTACAGAACATTAAAAAAAGAAAATTAAATTAAAAACTCCAGTCTATCTTACCCAAATGTTTGGATCTGCCTCCTGTCAGACAAACAGCTTTAATTTTTCTCATCAGAACATCAAAGTTTGAGTTTCCAAAAATCCACAGAATATCAGGCAAACTTTCCCAAAGTTAGGGACAAAAGCATCCAAGTACCATAACCTGCAGCAGCTTTTTTGACTGGAAAACCTCCGGTCTTTTCTTTCCCAGAGAACTGAAGAATAAGGGGATCCCATTCTGGACAAAATCAAACTGCAGTGTGACAAACACTCCCATGAAAGGAGGTGACCCTTCAGCATACTGCTCTGCACATTTGGAATTGACTGAAGACTACTCACTGAAACAAAGCTGTATTAATTTTTCAGACAGAGGGAATTCAGGTATTTAAGGATCATCTTACTATTCCCTGAGCCGCTCTACCGATGACTTTCCAAACGGTCTGAAGAATGACTGCAGGTATATGATGTTTCTGAATTCACAGGAACCTGAGAACTTTTCACTAAGCCTCTGTTTCTCAGTTCAGTTGTCCTCCTCCATCTACATTTTAGAACCTTCATTTTTTTTCCCTGTGTATGTATATAATTTTCAACTTATCCCCTAGCTGCTGGCATTAAGGAATGTTTGTGCACAGCTCTTTGTGGCTTTACAAGTATGTAAATTACATGAATACATGGCATTCAGCTTGAGCCTCATAAGCATTTAGTGTGCAGTTCTGCTTTACTCGACAGCTAAGACAGAAAAAATATAAAAATAGCAGCCTACTATTTGCGATATTATAAAAATAGCAAACTACTATTTGCCAGTTCTGTCAGTAAATATATCCGACATTGTGATTTGCTAAGACTTTGACACTCATCTGAATTCAGATAAGCAGAGGCAAGTTGAACCTGGGAGAGTTACTTAATGCTGCCTATCTTACTCAAACAAGTAATCCACAGATGAAAAGGGAGTCTTTGAGAGAACTCTAGTCAGATGAATAGGAGAGCGAGAGAAGGTGATTAGCTCAGATGCTTAAGAATACACTACAGGCTTTCAGCGTAATGCAGGACGAGGGATTTCCCAAATGGTACATTTCCCAAATGGTAGTTATTATTGTTATGTTCACGTTCATATTTAGATATTCAGACAGGATTTGATTGCACAAGAAATAGGGTGGGAGAACTAGGGACAGACAATAGCTTAATGATGGGGCAGGATTTAAAATAACAATTTTCTTGCCTCCATATCCAGTATCTTTTTTATTAATCCCTGGTTTATTTAGTAGCACACAAAACAGGAAATACAGATGCTTTTTTTTTTCCTTTAAAGAGAGTTTTAAAAACTTTGTACTTAAAAAAAAAATCACTATAAAATCCCTCAGTTTCCATGAGAGAAAGTAACTACATGTCTGTTATTCACGAAGTGCAGCAACCACTGCTGCCATGGCTACAATCTCTAGTAAGGAGCTGTGTCACACATGTGACATTACCAAACAGCTTTCAGATTTCAGCTATAATTGCTGCTTTTTAACTTCACAACAGTGACAGCACAACTACAGCAACAATAAATGTGCATTGTTGATTCCATTTTCATCTTAAATTTGTCAACACTTTACCAGTCGTCAATTGTCCGAGCACAAAGATGCCCAAGAAGGTTCTGCATATTTTTTTTTTACAAGGCAGAAGACTGTAGATGAATTCCTTCAGGTAAACCAGGGCACATCTTTTCAAATGAATGGATTATTTTAGATTGCAAAACCATCCAACAGCAAAATCTGCTCCTGATGATTTTGGATGCATGTGTTGTCCCTCTCCCAAAGCCATGAACATCTCAGAACAAACTGGGAACAGCAGAACTCATGAAAACAGATGTCAGTGCCTGCTGTTAACCCTTTAGTTATTTATGGCTGCTCCAGTCCTCAGTTTTTAGAGTTACCTTAAAAAAATGTGACTCTTTCAATTCAGTATATTAAATCACCCCATAAAACATTCTGGACTCAATTTAATCTAATATGAGACACTGGCTGCTTTATCAAAGGCTCTGTCGTGTACCTGGGGACAGATTAGCCTTGTAAACTCTACACACCACCAGGCACCATTAAATTGCCTTTTAAAGATGATATGGCTGGAGCAGCGAAAAGACAGATTGCAACAGTCTACAGAACTTAGTTTGGCTCCTAGGGGAAAACTCAAAGCTGCCCTCTCCGCTTTAACTGCACCATCTCTGAGATGTGGCAGAGGAAACATTTACCTTCCGCACTGACACACAGCTAACAGAGACCAGGTCTCTGCTCCACATCTCAGACAAGCTTTACTGAGGGACTTTGGCCGCAGAACTACTGGCAGCTATTGGGTCCAAAATAAGCAAGCTAATCATGACTATTTGCTGAGGAAAAGGAAAAGAAGCAACAAGAAACAAGGGCCACTACCTTTCATAGGTGGCTTTAATGTGTTTTGGCACACCTGAGGCCAGTGTGCACCTGAATAAATACTTAATTGGGGGTTATATTAATGATCTGAACACAGAACAAACCTACCAAAGAGAACAGACTGCATCTCTGTGAATCTCTAGCATGATGCATAAGAGTTGCCCATCAGTGGTGACACGCAGGGGAGCACTGCAGCAGGTACTGGCCTCAAGCTCTATTTGTTATCTTCCACCTGAGTGCAACGTTTGACTCTCTGAAGATCTTTTCCCCCGGTCTCTTCCTCTCAGCTGAGACCATCCTTGCACCTTGTAAGCACCAAACAGCACAAAACCAACCGGGCAATCAGCCTTCATTACTTTCCAGGGACTACACCGGACTGGTTACCTGCTAACCCCAGAGGATCAGAAAATTAAAAACACGCACACTGAGGCATGGAGCTCATCCAGCAGTACCCTCATTTTCCAGCTGAAAATAAAGTGTGGCTGAAGCAGCACTACTCTGATGTACTGCGCGTGGGAGCCACGTCTGGGGCTGAGTTTAAGCTGTCATTGTACGGGCAGAGAGCAGAAAATCACATCATGCTTTGGTCTCACCTGGATTGCAGCAACTCTGAGTGCAGAGACAGCCAAGAAGGGTTTCCTACACAATTCTCCCATTGCACCTGAACAGCTTAGTTCCTGCTTCTAGAACCTCTGACCCAGCAAGACCCTAATGTTTAAAGATAATGAAATAAGCATGGCATCTTTTCCCTCCCGTGTGTTGATTCCCAGCAGCGGTTCTGCTCACAAATAATTTACAATGTAGAAATGCATGATTACAATGTAGAAATGCATGATCAACCAACAAGGGGCATCACAACACAGCACATTCCTAACACTGGTGGTTAACAATGCTTATGAATGCACCAGGAAAAAATAATAAAAAAAAAAGATGATGCAAGTAACTGTGGATTATATCAACCTACTAATTGCAGATTAAAATAGCTTCTCATTATTGGCAATTCTTCTCACCATATTTGCCAGTGGTTCCAAAATCTGGACAAGCCTTCTGAGAACGCACTGTACAGACAGTTCTCCCCGTTACGGTGCCTAGAGTACCGGCAGGGCAGTTTGTGCTCTATGAGGCACAGCACCAGCCCTGCTACGGACAAATATTGCCTAAGACCACTTTTCCAAGCTCGTCCATTTATGTGTCCTGATCCACGGAAATGACTGAGCCACTGATCAGCTGGCACACAAAACTTGTTTCACAGGAGGAAGTATCTCCGTACATTCCCTGCAAGTTTAATGAAAATGGGGTATTGAGCAGACAAGAGGCAGACGCTGTTAATACACGACTGAGGAGGCATTAATAAAAACTGAAGAGCTTACTCCTTAGTGGAAGGGGGAAAAAACACGGAAGAAATCAAGGGATAGAGCGACAGATGTAAAGGAATACAGGAGCTTGCCCACAGATTAGACACCACAAAATCCAGCCTCAAGAAACAGAGCTATGAAAAACCTGTCCACTAATCCATGGAACAACCTGTTCTTTTATTGAGTGATACATTATTTAAGATAAAGCAGTTCAGTACAAGATACATCGGCTTACAATCCTATATAGCAAGTGACTTTGCCATTGTGGAAAGTTCCATTCTTACTCAAAACAAGTAGCACTAACAGTGTCTGGAAAACTTGATTTAAAATACAACAACTTCTGAACACACTGTAGAGACATTTTCAAATCAAATTTTAATGCTGGAAAATAAAAAAAAAATAGTCCAGATCTTTTAATTTTACCATAGGTTCCCAAACTGTTACTAGAGTCGATACAAATCCAGTGGCATCATCCTATTTGATCAAATTCTGCTTTCAACTCTATTACATAAGGCTTCAGACTTTCAACCCTCAGATAACACTAAACAAAACAATACAAATTAGCTGCACAACAGTATTTAAGAGTTCTCTTCTATCTCATTATATTTTAAAAGTCTACCTTTCAAAAAGCCCTTTAGGCACACCCTGATGCCTGAAGTCAGAAGTGCCTAAAAATGTAGTTCTCACCTTCAGAAGTCATGTGAATGGATTTCACACGATTGAAAGTGTATCCTCACTCCTGTACACAGTTAATCACACTAACAGATAATATTAGGCTGCTCATTGAAACTTCTCAGAGGTGTCTGAAGGTTTTTCTACATCAGAAATATGTCCGTGTCTGGCAAAGCAACAGAACACTGAATAAAGAGAAAAAACAAGCTTTACAAGCATTTACAGAGTCTTAAAGAGATTTTTTAACACTCAAAAAGGCAGTTTACACTATTTAAATCACCTTAAAGCTGCACACAAAATCACAAAAATTGTATTTTCCACAATGACTGCCAAGTGTTAATGACATCACAGCTCATTAGACAACAAAGGCCTTTAAGTGTCAGCTACTGACAGCAAAGTTAATTTGGGATCATGTTGTTATTCTAACATACAACCTCCTCCACGTAACTTCGAACCAAAACTCTTCCTCCTCCTAAAAGCAGATTCAAAATCTTGCTGTTATTCACAAGTCCATCCAGTGCTAAGCAAAACATGGACATAACACATTCATAAAACAGAAAGCAACATCCTGTTTACATGTGGTCTCTACATAATTGTGATCACCTTTTCTCTGTCCCTTCCAGGTAAACCTCATAAAAATGCATGCTGAATTTTATATTCAAAGCCACCACACATATGGAGCATGGAAACAAAAATAAAGAAAAACTAATTCGTTAAAAAAAATTGTACGTCAAAAATACATGAAAAAAATATGTACCAAATACTAATTATTTGTAGTAAAATCAAATATAATACATTTTAAAAAATCTCCTATTGCCATTATACTTCACTGTGATGATCAGCATTAATTAGACAAATAACAGTAATCAGTTTTTAACTGCTGCATTTTTCAATTCCTAGTGCAATGTGCAAAAGACATGGTTCATTAATCTGAGACACAGCTTTACTGGACAGGTTAACAGTTATTAATTACTCTTTTCTACCGAACTCCCAATTAAAATAATGATGCTCTGAAAGGATCTTCCATCTCATTTGACTAATTGGCAGTGCGTAAAATTACGAAGCAAGAGCAAAGGTACATTTAAAGTAAATGCTGGAAGATCTCACTGACACAACATCTTTTTATTTCTGTAGCAGATTGGGTAGAAAAGTAAGATTTAGACGCTGTGGGTATAATCAGATGCTGCTATCCTCTCAACTACAAACACAGAGCATTTGGAAGGGGCTGGGTAACACAAACAAAACTCAAGGTGAAAAAACCCCACTAAAGTAGGCATATCTTCATTTATATACCACCCCTCCAAAATTCGAGCAAGTCTTTAACAAAGTAAGCTTTGGTGTCACCTTATCTTTTTAATACTGCACTTGATGTTTAATCGCGCTCCAGGATTCCCCATCACAAAGACTGAGGGATGTCCAAAGGAATTTGGCGGCAAAACTCTGAAGAGGTTTTGACTTTTTTGCTGATCAAGCCTCAAGGGGCTGTGCCAAGGCTGTAAAAGGGATGGATGGAGGACGCAGCCGGTTTAATGGGGACCATGAAAAGAAACACGTTTCCTTTCCAGCTCAAACACTGGCCTTGCCTGAAGAATGGCATCCCTGCTATATGGAACAAACAGGGCTGGGAAAGGGATTAAGCTGCATAAAACTTCAAACAGCTATAAATGCATACATGGTGGTCTCATAAATGACAGGCCACTGCCATAAAGGTCTTACAAGGGGGAAAGCATATTGCAATGGAATTTATCAAACTATTCCTGCCTTAGAGTGACATATATAGGAATAATAAAAAATCAAAGAGTTGCTCTGTATCACGGCAGGACCTTAAGACTTTGATGTAGCTACTACCAGAGAAATGATAACATCAAGTGCACTTATTTGCGGAAAGAATATGACGAGCATATCTAAGATTTTTAAAGAAATTTTCTGCAATCACTTTCCAAACTGTACTTGGCTTTCACAATTTTCAATTTTTTTTCCTTTTTTTTAATATCTAGAAAATTGTTTCTAGGGAAGAAAGAGTCTCTTTTTGTATTTCTTGGATGTCCTACAGAATGTGGGAAGAAAACCAGAAGGGAAGGGTAAGAAACTTTAGGATGCTAATCACAAAAATCTCCCTTTGAGCCATGGGGCCGTATGGCAGTGATGAGTAAGAACTCCTTTGTTCATCAGTTTACCATCCATCTTATTGTAAAGTACATTCCTCTGTCAGGTAGATGCTATCCAAGGACAGCAGGCCTCCCAATGAGCACTGGTCACAAATCCATTGAGCGCTGGTTTGACTGGAAATCCACACACTGACCTCCGGACAGCTGTGGCAGTGGAGGAAAAACCTTTGGAGACCTTTTCCCCCGCCCTCTCCAAACCAAAAACCATCTTGGTTTAATTCTGTAATCCTTGCACAGAAAAAAAAAAAAATTAACATGTGGTATTAAGCTTATCAAGAACTGAATGTTCTGTCCTATACTTTTTCCTGTTTGCTGCCTGCTCATCTTCTATACAGTTTTATCAAAGAAAAGTAATTTGTTACACATCAGCAGTTTTTAAAAATGGAATTTTTTCACAATAGGATATTTGGACAATTAAACATAAGCCAGATATACTGCCAGTTCCCTGTACTAGATTTTAGCAACTTTTAATACAAATTGAGTGCATATTTTATTGCCAGATCTTGCTTACCACTGCTAAGAAATTCACAATGTTCAATCTAATTAAAAATGAAATTGAACTACAATTCCCTAGAAACAAGGGCTGATTGGACTCAATAAGCTTTACTTAATTTATTTCAGAAACAAAATATTTGAATTGCTTACAGTCCAGAAAAAAAAAGCTTCATTATTTGATGAGTATATAATACAAAAGCCTTTCATATTGCTTTTGCATTCCTACGTCTTCAGGAAATACTACCCGCGTCTAAATAAGCATGTAGAGGAACACTGTGTGCATAACAAGTATCATTAAATATTCAGTAAACATTAAAAAGAAACAGGCTGTATGAATGTCCAGATGAGCAACCTCCAGAAAGCCAATAGCATTTCCCTGTCCACACTGAAACTGCTGTTACTGATTATGTTTATGGTTATTCCAGTCTATGTTTAGACTCTATTACCGAGAGAATAAAGCTGAAGATCCATCATACAAAAAACAATTACACAAAGATATAATTATAATCTTGCTAAATCATCAAGAATAAACCGATGAGACCTTTTGTTGGATTTTATGTGTTCCACCAAACTTTTAATCCAAAATCCACTGAACTGCCAACAGAGTCACAGACCAGAGTCAAATCTGCCAATGTCCCCTTTCTTTCTTTTTCTTTTTCCTTATTTATTTATTTTTTCCCAACATTAGAAAAATTAAGTAAGACCAGCAGATCTGATTTTCGAACACTATTCCCAGCACAGGGCACCTCTCACCCAGCAAGCCGTGGTGCCAGGGCACAAACCCAACAGCAGTGCTCCTCTGCTGAGGTGGCTGCAGCTCCACTGTGCCAGCAGCCACACCCCACAAACATCTGGGGAACCTGCTCCCAGCTCAGGGGCTTTTGACTCTCTGCAATCTTTTTCTCTCCCTCTTGGCTCCAGCAGCAAGCTCCCAGGCAGGTGATACCCCAGCCATGGTACCACAGAAGGGTCTGGGTTGGGTTAAAGCTCATCTCATTCCAACCCTCCCTGAAATACCAGCAAGAAAAAGGGAGAAAGGGAGAGGATGAGCAGAAAACAAGGAAAATGCCTACTTTGTATAAACACCCCCGACTGTGCCCCATATGCACTGCAAACTCATAACCTTTGATTCTCTGTGCGGTCTTTTCTCAACAAAAATGTAAATTTCATATCCTTGGGGTACCTGGAATATATGTTTTCCAGTACCAGCACTGGAAGTTAACAGTGTCGAAGTGAAAACAGCCCAAGCCATCCTTCTATCTCCAAGATAAAAGTGGGATTTTGACTCTTCTGGCTCCAAGAGTGAAGCTGTTGTGTGAGATCCACCAAGGAGCAGCTGCTCTCAGAACCCACACAGCAATCAGCCAGAGATTCGCAACTGAGGCACATTTGCTGCCCCAAGTAATTTCATATTAACTGTTAGATTCTTATAACACAGCTGCCTTCACTGGACCTGTGCAAAACCAGTAACTATTCACTTATTTTATTATTCTCACAATTCTTATCCAATTACTAGTATTGGAAAATTCTAGACTTGCTCTGGTTTTTTGTTAAGTTGAAGACATACTCCCGGCTCAACTCTTTCCTGGTCTATTACACTGCATCCAGGTTTCACGCTTTTAAAATAATGCCTTGAATGTAATACAACAGTCTCTTTTGAGACTGCAGAACATTGTTATGTATTTTTAAATTTACATTTTATTAAATTTTCTGTTTCCAAGTAGAACATATAATGATACAGTGTGCAATACATAAGCCTCAGGCATATCTATTTATTAGCAAGGAGAACTGAATATTATTAACTGGTTAATTAATATTTTTGCTTCATTTATGGCAAAGAGCAGTGTTTAACTACTTGGTTAGCGTGCCTTTAAGTAAATCAATACTCAGAATGAACTTATTTATCTTCCTTATTAGAAAAACAGTCACAAACGAGGAGTGATAAAAGAAATGATCGTAAAGAATGTGCCCCAGTGCATAAAGTCATTTAAAGAACTATAAATATTAAAGAAGTTATTACAAACCTTAGCAATAAAAGTTCTTTATACATTATCAGTACTGATTTCTGCTCCCGAGCTCCCCGAGAAACTCCAAAATTAAAAAGAAGGCTGGTCTTGATTTTGTTTCCTCACTGACATTTCAGAAACCAGGATTTTTTTTATTTTTGTTTTTTTTTCCAAAAGAACTTATTCATGAGCTGTGCTACACAGGACACATCATGAGTGCATCTTTCATACTGAACATCAAGGTCTAAAGTGGAATATGTAATAAACTGAAGCACCACTTAATGTATGACTCCGGTACAGCAAAACTGCGGGCAATCTCCACGGAAGACACACCAGCTGAAAAAGCCAACATGTGCAGCTTTTGTGTCTTCCCAGGTCCTTTCTTCCTCACTGCTTTCCACTAAGCACATCAGTAAAACAGAGCTCTGCCTCCTCCTGTGACCTACTAAATAGCCCATTTCACCAAAATGAAATAGGAGAAAGAGCTACATGAAGGAGGTCCAAGGTTGAAGCACTTGATGAGAACAGGGAAGGCAGCTGGATTAGTTTGGCAGTCACAAAGCACTACAAAGTCATTCATTCACCAGCAGTTAGGGGAAAAAAGGGAAAGAAAAAAAAAGGCAACAAACCAACAACCTCCAGCCCTCTTCAGTAACACCAGTCTACAATTAGTTCCAAAACATCAATCCAAAATTATGTCCTTCCCCTGTCTTAAAAACCAGAGTGAAAAACATAAAATGTGAAAAACAGGTCCAACTTTCTGTCACTAAGATTTTTTCATGCAGTGATTAGGAACGGAAGACCCCAATACCAAGACAAGGTCACACCAAGGGTGGCTAAGAAAGATGTGATAGTAAAACCCTTGCTCTGCCACTCTTCTCAGCTAAGTCATTGACAGCAAATTATTTTTGTCTTTCTCTGACAATTTTTTGGGGAAGGAAAGGAAAAATCAAAAGGAAATATCATTTGAAACCTTGTACATTAAAACCACAGCTCCCTCCAATGGGCCCACTGAAAAGATTTAGCACCACTTACAGCTCCTAGAACTCCAGTAAACCTTCTAAATGACAAGCAGGATACTGCAGTGATAAGATGAATGTAAAAGAAATACAATAAAGCTCATGATCAATCAACATCTGTTACACCACTGTAACTCCTGAGACAGAGCTTGCAGAAAAAGTCTTTAAAGAATACACAACCTCACTCTGGGGGAAAAGAAAAAACCTGAAAACCAAGACAAAACCAAACAAATGCCAAACCAAAAGCCTCCAACCTAAAAAACCAAATAAAAGCTGCATCTCAACACTGTTACACTACAGGACCATGTAACGAATGAATGCTCAGATATAGAGCGAAGACGACAATCACAGGCCCTGGTGTTGAGCCCAGGAGAGAAATCTATAGAAAATCAGGGAAAAACTCCAAGTTCAGAACAAGCATTTTCTCTTGCAACAGGTTTGCAAAAGAGACAGAGTGCAAAAAAAACCCCAAAAAACCCACAAACAGAATTTCTTTTCTCAGCCAATAATTTCTTCTCTTTGGCGAGTGACAGTGGTGACTTTCTACTATTGCTTCTAACTAAAAAGGTGAAAAAAAAGGCAGTTCAGGGTTACAGGGCAAGCTTGCTTCTTGCTCCCAATAAGACAATCTTTGATTATTAGAAAACAAGACTTCGAAGGCTGACTTAGAAATATTTATATTAATTTCATCTCACAGTAATTGATGTTAAGTTCCAGGCTTACCATTTAAGATTTTTTTCTGGAACAAAATAACAGAATTTTTCTAGAAAACTCTCTTTTGGAGAAGCAATGTTTTATGTTGGGTAGAGGCTTTTTTCCTCTTCGAGGTTAATTAAAGAACAGGATAATAGTAAAGACATTTTTTCCCCCTATCATTTCCAAACATCCTCAGAGGCTGAACAAATCATCATGTAACACACCTTAACCATGAGACACCGACTAGCTTAATTCAGGAATAAAAGCATAAAATTTGTTTGGGTGTTCTTTAAGGAGCACAGATTTGTTAAGAACTCATTACACTGTCTATTAATCTTGAGAAAAAAAATATCTCTGTCTAATACCCTTAAAGGGTGAAGATTAATGTTTAGCATGCAGGTGAATCGCAGAATTGTACCAGTTACTCTGAGCTGTCCAGATTTAGACTGAAGCTGGAGTATTTTATGTATCTTTTTTTCCCCCCATCTCATAATAGATGGTAAAGCATTAGCAGAGTTTTATATACTTCCTTTCCAATGTCCAATTCCATATCAAGAAATGTTTAAGTATCTACATAGAGGACCTCATCACCAAAAGCTATTACGGAGATAAACAGAACTGAAATACCCCATTTCACAGAACAGTCATGATTATAATTAAATTGCTCCAGACATATCCTCCACTTCAGGGAGTCAAGACACCTATGACTGCCATTTCCAGAAAAGGGATACCAGGGGGAAAATACATTACTTCCTACTTGCTTTGCAGCCCCATCCTCCTCCCGTGAGCACAAGCCGTGCCAAGGAAGGATATCAGGCTGACAGAGGGCATTTCTACATGATGTTCTCACAGCGAAAGAAAGGAGGAGAGATTTTTCTGGTCAATAAGAACTTCTTGACATAAGATTAAGCAGCTGACCAATCTGGATGAGAGGCTGTGAGTGCACTTCACCGCGACAGTCCACGGTGACAGGATTTCAACCATAGAGGTGCCACGTGACGGCCGTGACCTTACTGTCATGGGGCAGTGTGCCCTGATCAAACACCACCCACGGCCTCTTTCGCTGAAGGGGAATGGTTCTGTAACATGTACTGTGCAGCACATTTAAGTATGGTTTTTATAGTAAATAAAGTGAGTTTTAATGTGCTTTAACATAAGCACATTGTTTTTCTATAAGCACAGTGTTTTTCTGTATTCTTCTGGAAACTTCACTGCACCAAGTTTATCTCTTCATGGAGAACAAAGATCTGTTGTATTAACAACCAAGCTAATTTGAATATGAAACCTCAGGTTTTCTTGAAGTTAAATAACATACTCATAGGTTTGTTCTGTTTGCTAGTGAATAGAAAAAGGGAGAAATAGGCAATTTCTCTTCCCCCATTACAACTGCTGTCACCAAGTATTGAACAGTTCTGCACTGTTGGCAGGTCAGAAGCAAATCTTGTTTTCTGAATTTTCTGTATGCCTTGAAATGACTTCACCTTCAAAGAAAATAAAGCACGTTGAGTGACAATGTCAGATTTTGTCCTTGCATCTTTCAGTGAATCTGTAGAGTGCACACATCACAGTTCATCCAGTCAGGTATACTTGCAAATAATATAAATGAGTAAATTATCATTTAAATTAGGAAGTCATTAAAATATTACATTTTTTGTAAGACTCATTTTGCATCTCCAAGGAGTTCAAGTTTTTCAGAAAAAGCACATATGGAAACAAAAGGCACTTGCAAACAGATTCTGTTGTATGTACAAATGTCACAGCAAAATAGATTTCTGTGCATGATAGTTTCACATACATTTTCTTAAACACTAATATCTTAACCTTGCCTAATTAGCTAAACATTACACTGAAAAGGAACAAAATTTAAATTAAATACTCTGCAATAAAAATTTCTGTACTTTTACCACACGCTGTATCACACTTCCAACCCCACTTTGCTGGATCGAGCAAACATCATCTTTTGAAGATGCTACCATTAATGTCAAGTGCGAATCACAGCTCAAATAATATACTTGGACTCCTTGCAGGTATTTCAAACCAAGAAAAGAAATCATTCTGCTTGGAATCGGACTGCCCTCAGGCAGGAATGGGAGGCCAGATCCCAGCTCTCCGAATGCATTCCAAATGCCCTCCTTGTAGCTCCTTTTTAAGGAACATTGCAGCACCTTACTATTGTAAGGCACAGTAATTTCTACACAGATGCTCCAGGCTAATTAATTTCTAACGTCTCATAAAGATTTCTTTGGCCTGTAACCCAAGAGTGGCCTGAACTAGGAGATTTGGGCTCGCCTTTTTTCCTTAGACTCCCTAATGTGAGCACCAGGAACAGGATATGCCCAGGTGGTTAAGTGGATTAAATGTTATCATTTCTCCTCTGAGATTACAGTGGAGGCCTGACTGAAATGAGTTGTCAGGTCAGTTCCCCAGTGGACATTTTATAACATAAAGGCATCACATATAACTGAACACTGATACAAGAGGCCATACAGGCAATTCCCACTCCAGGGAAAACCAAGATTGACTCAGAAGTGAAATACATGCTTCCATCCTATTGAAAGGGAGGTCTCTCTAGGTCATCTCAAGGTCACCTCTGAGGCTGTGAGCTAAGAATTCTTGTGTCTGCATAAAAACTGACAGTGGGCAAACAGAAATAACAGGTTGGACTGCCAGTGCAGGCACTCCTCCAGCCTCCACAAAACGCAAACACTCCGTCCTCCATCTAAAATACGACCTGCATCTACACATAACTGAGCTGCCGTGACAGATCTCAGCCCACGCAGGTTCTGTGATTATTCACAATTACGAGGCTTTCCTGGGCAGCTCTCTGATAGTTTGGGTTTGTTTGGTTAAGGGTGTTTTATCTAATGAGGAGTCTGATTTTTAGAGAAAGCTGAAGTGTACCAGCGATGTGAAATTTGAAACAAATAAAGAAAAACTGCACTAGTTATTATACAGCACCTTATGTCAACCAAAGAAAGAAGCCCCTGACTTTTTTTACCTTAAGGTTCCAGTGACTGTGATCATGTGAGTTTTGTTTTCTTTCCCAACGACCACAAGGAAGTATCTTTTTATCTGCAACAGCCCTGACCAACTATATACATATATATCAAAAAGCATCCAAATCAATGCTTTAAAAAACCCCCAAAAACCAAGAGAATCAATTACCTTGAATGAACACAACTCGAAATATGGAGAATTGCTCTCAGAAGAGTATGTTCAATACTAAAAATAAAAAAAAAAAGCACCAAGAAAAACTCCAGAAGCCAAATACAAAAACCAAACTCACTTAAAAGCATGAGAATGTAGCAGGATAACAAATGAAGGAAGCTGCCATTTTGTTAGGCCTAGATCAAGAGAAAACAACATAAGTCTAACTTTGTTGAACATGTTGTTTGTGAATTATTCACTGAGACCTTAAGAGGAAATTAAAATGCCTGAGTTCTCATATTGAAATGCACAATCTTCTCCTGTTAAGTGAAAATATGTTCGCTGTGGAAGAATTGCCTTCTGCACAGAAGGTTAGTTTAATGTTTTGGCAATCGAAACAAAATATTCCAAGTGGTTATTGCTGTACTTGCAAAGAGGGTGCCAATTATATTTGTAATGATGGACTTGGTGTTTTTCTTTTCAAATTCATGCACAGGCATCAAGGGGCCCAAACGGCTAAGAGTGAAATTTTGACTTTGGTGTTCCATGGCATTATGCAGGCAAAGAGAAAATTAAGAAATGTAATGCTAAAAGCCACCTCTTCCCTCTCCAGGGAAGACAGACAGTTACAGATTTTAACCATCTATGCTCCACAAAATCCAGCTGCAGACAATCTGAAAAGAGCAATTTAAATAATCCCAGGGAAAATTACAAAAGCTTCCCATGGGCTTAATAAAAACTAAAGCCACACGGAACCGATGCAAAAGCCAAACCAATGTCTGGATCTGGCTCCATATCCCATATATAGATACACGGCATGAAAATCATTCTTCAGCTGAGCAATCTGTGACATCCTGGTTTGTCAAATAAAACACATTCTAGGAATAAATGTAAATTCTACCTAGGAAAGTAAATGTAAATTCTATCTAGGCAAGTAAATTCTATTGACTTCTATAATCTCTTAAATCATGTTTTACATTAATACTTTATTCAAGAATAGTGACTTTTGATACCTTTCAACCCAGTTTCGCAGTTCACAGATATGTAAATAAACTGATTATTATGAAGCATTCTGAGAAGACTGAAAAGAGCATAAAATGTCAGAGAAGAAACATAACTTCTTCCTAATAAAATAATAAACCAGCAGCTACTATAGAACATGCCATGCAAGTCAAACCCACCCACTACAGAATGAGGGCAGGACTTATGTAACACTTGTTGCCTGGAAAAGATGACCTTTTCCTCTGATCGCTATTCCAGAAAGTATCAAATAGAAGCAGGCTGTACCATGCTGGCCTCTGCCTCTCCTCTGCAGAGCTGTTGGAGGGGGCAGTTCTGAAGATTTTTGGCATTGCCTCACCCAGTCCAGTGGCTGACACTTTGAAAGAACCAAAAGTCAGGCAGATCTGCTCTGGCAGGATGAGATTTTCTATCTCCACCCCTCTCTTCCTTACTCAAAGCTCCTGGATCTTCCATTTTATTTTCCTCCTTTCTCAGCTGTTGTTGAAATGTGCTGGAAACACAGGAGTTGGGAAAAGGCCCAGATAATTTGTCTGTCAATGGCCCTTTTGTGAAATCAAAGCTCAACTAATGCAAAAGACCAGCTCAATTCACAGCTTGGGTAGGAGAAAAGTAATTCCCTACACAAAGCAACAAAGAAAGCGCCGAGACCACTAGCAGAAGTACGAGCAGTGCATCTGCAGGAAGGGAAAATTAAAAAGGTTTGGATTTTCTGAAGGAAAGACAAAGCGGTGTTTCCCATTGCCCTGCACACGAGCAGTTGATCTCGTGTGGGTTCAGGGTACAAACTGAGGCAATGGATATCTTTCCTCAGCTCTGCTTCAGAACAGTTTCCTCACAGCAAATCCATTTCACTTGACTTTGCGCCACTTATCAGGACATGGCACTCACACAGTAAATTGGATGATAGCATTTATTAGTCACTTTTTAAGGGCTTGATCAAATAGAAAATTATGCCGGAGTTTCACACCTCTAAAATCAGACAAGGGCTTCACAAGACCCCGCAATGAATTCTTTATGAGTCAGCCACTGTCCATGTTTGAATGGAAGCCACTTAGCGTCTCAGTCAATTTCACTGCACTAAAAGGAGGGGACCTCCTCTAACACTGGTCAGCCTTTTCCCTCAGGAAACAGCAATCCCTTATGGGAGCTGGGCTAATTTTTCAAAGGATGCATTCAATACATGCAGGGACTGTGCAATTAAACAGCCAATTGAGTATATGAATATTTAGAATCACTTCCCCAAGAGAAATGAAAGCATTTAGGGTTACTGAAGAGAACAGGACTATGCACTGAGTCCCGCTGGGAAGAATTCAGTGTTTGATTCACCAGTGGAACTTCGGAAATTTCTGGATCAATGCAGAAGAGAAAGATAGAACAGAAACTACAGCTGGGGACACAAACAAATCTGCAAACCAGCAGTGCCTTCTCAAAACATTCAGGGAAAATTGTGTGGCGTTAGAAATGCAGAATAATCGATACCTACTTTTGGTCATTAACTAGCATTTCCCCTCGTTTGCTCTGCTAATAGCACATCTCTCCTTCCATGCAATCAAATCCAGGGGTTTGTAAGCAAGAAGGAAATGAGTAATAACCAGAAGTCCTTTTACTGATGCAACCAAAATGTTAATTACTCGAGAATATTGACAAGTTGTGCTATAATTATGCTTCCTTCCAGACATCAATTGCTTTTCTCCTACCCCACCCATTATATTCTTCTTACTGCTTACAAGAGCAAATTACTTTTTCCCATTTATACTGTAAAAAGTGGAGTGAGAATTCCCTCTTTAATTTACTGCAGTGCACTTGACTAAGGGGTAAGAGAGCAAATTTTTGTCAACTATTTCATTCTCATGTGGACAGATACAGATTGGATTTATAACTGCACTGGCACTGTTTCACTTTCAGGTGGCACAGGTCACAGTACATCATCCTTCAAATGCTGGATGAAGTTGGAGGAAAATTGACATGCTCAGCTAAAAATTATTCGGGATACTAACAGCCTTCTAGGAACCGAACACTGGTTCTAATCAGGAATACAAAGACACCGTTTGAGACTTTCTATTTGACTGCATTTTTAGTCATCAACTATAGATTTCTCAAGTGAGTAGGACTCTTGATTTTCCTTCCACAGTACCTCACACTGAGGGGAAAACGTATCACAACTGGGACGTTCAATTTTGGTTTCCCGCAGCGATGTTTAGACTGAGCACACCAATAAAGAATTAAAATATGACTTCAGGATGAGTCACCAGGTGATAAATGTGTGCGGAGAGACTTGGTTTTTTAACTCTGGTACATTTCCTCAGTGGGCCGGGGTGCGTGTCTTAGTCCTCCCAACCCAGATCAGATCTGTGGTGTGGAGGCAGGGTGTCTCCAGGCTTCTCTAACTATCATGGTCTGTTCCTTTTGTTCAAAAGGAACCAGAAACCGTTGCTATCAGGCAGGGCAGCAGGAATATAACTGAGAACTGTGTCCACCCATCTCTCAAATATCTCACTTTCTGATGAAGGAAGGCCAAGGGTCTTTCTTCTAAACAAACATAAAATTTCTCAGTATTCACTCAAGAGCAAAACAGCTTATGCATGATTCCGTGAATCAAAAATCAGGAAGAAGCAAACAGGTGACTGAAACAATCATTCAAAACACAGGACTGATGAGTGTGAAACCTCAATTACATCAACACCTTTCTGGTATAGACTATTGTGCAGTTTTTTGAAGGCTTAGGTAGAATTTGCTTATGTAGGAAGCAGAGGAGAAATGCAGAGGGACTGTTCTTCAGACCGTGAGATATCTCACAGATTAAAGAGGCTGTTTGAGGAAGGGGAGGGTTAAGAACATGAGTACACTAAATCTAGCCTTTGGAGGAAGAGAAGAAGGATAAAGAATGAAAGCAACTAACTCAAAGGAGAGAATATCTGATAAATTCAGGGCAGACAAAGGCTAAGGAAAAAGGACCATGAAGCAACTAGTGTTCCCTTCAAGACAAAATAAGAACTAACATACCCTGAACAAATATAAACTGGCTAATTAGCAAACTCTGCACCCACAATTTGAATGAATCAACCTGAATTCAGCTTGGACTGCCAAGAGAAACTCTCAGGATTTTGGGAATTGAGATGAGATTTTAAGAGGATGGTAAATTAGGGAAAACCTGAAAACCAGCATGCTACTCCAGTGGATGTTACGAGATAATCCCTTCAGATCCAGATCCCCAGGCACAGTTTTACATGTTTCTATAATTTTTGTTTATACTGCCTATATCCGTGGTTTGGCTTTTCGAGAAGGGCTTTAGGAAGGGATATAATATCATTAAAAGTCCCACAGCACTCATATGGGGAAATGTGTGTACAGGAAGACCTTGGGAGCATTGGAAAAAATTCTACCGTCCAAAAAAAGGCCACAAAAAATAACCCAACCAAAATAATGAAATGCATATAAAGTGTTTATGTGCCCTTAAAAAGGTTTGGTCTTTTAACATGGTTTTTATCTGTACATTTACATGCACACACTGTACATATGTGCATAAACATACACAGATACATTTGTGCCTCTCTAGGGAGGGAGAGAGGGACGGAAGGAGGGCCCTCGTTAAACGGAGATTTACAATGTAAACTATCATCCTCACAATTGGATGTGCTAGCCATAAAAAGTACCAGGGGGAAGGAAATAAACAACGTAGACGCTGCAGAAAAGTGAAATTACTTTTTCCAAAGTCAACTTATTTAAAATTAACACAGTTATTAAATCGAAGCCTTTTTGCAAATTGCCTTTATTCCAGGAATCTTTACTATTTTCCATTTAGCAAACCCTTATCTATAAGGGCCTGCCAATAACCTCTGCATAAACACCCAAGCCTCCACATTCCTAAACTTTATGACAGCTAGAAAGCAATTTTATGAATATTTATGAAGGCAGTAAATTATTAAAATAAATATAGATATTTACACAGCAGAACAACATCTTCATTTAATGGATGTGGAAAAAATGTTAATATGTGAACATTTTAAAGATGAAGTGGTTTGGCCTTCAGGGCTTTTGTTACTCTATTAAAAGTTAATTTAGGACAAAAATTATGTCTTTTTTCGTGAATTGCAACCCCTAAAGATTAAATCATGATCAAGACACACCACATTTTTCAAAACGTGAATCTGTTAATGACATTTCCAGTGGCTGGATATTGAAAGCACTGTGCAGTTCTCCCTGAAAAAGCCTCCTCCGGCCTCTGTAACGTCCCAGAGCAGTGACACACACTCAGGTGTGTCCTAGGGAGCAAGAGCGGGGTGCTGCTGAGGTGCTCTGGCCAATCTTGCTGCCACCACACATTTTACACTGTTAGAATATGTGGTCCACAAACACAGTGGGCAGTTTAAGGTGCTCTGTCTCAAGAAGGTGCTCTACACCACGTTTGCCTAATCCCTGGTGATAAACTCCACCATCTTTCACCAGCCACATTAATGGATCCTCCCGGTTCCAGGACATCAGGAGTCTGCTCTGGCCCCTGTGAATGGCTACTCAGCCTCACCAGCGACCCCAGTAACCCGAGTTCCACCAAAACACAAATTTTCCTGCTAGCCAGGACACCAGGAGACAGTCACTTTCAATCTCAAGGTGTGGAAAAACATATGATCTTTTAATAGCAATCCCCTCCAGAGCTTGTGCCTCATTTCCCTTCTACATTTGCCTCATTTCAGCTCCCTGCATTAGAAAATTTTTCTTCTTCCCTCAATCCAGCTCCCTCTTTACACAGCAACAATCCAGATCTTACGAATGTCTCAGACAAATCACAAGATCCCTTCAGGAGCTGCTGACACAGTCTGAATTTTTTTTTCCTTCTGCCAGTTTTTCAGCACTGGGAATTACTCTGGCTAACAAGACCAAAAGGACTTGGCTGTGCCAAGTTCCCCGCCGTGTGTGTGCTCCCCAGGTGCCCCACAGCTCAGTCTGTCTTGCCATAGGAAATTGCCATTCCAGGTGCTGGCCAGAGTAAATTCAGTTGCATGTGAAAAGGATTCTGCCTTTGCAATACTCTTATTTGCTCCCTCAAGCACTTCTACCACTCCTTTCCCCCCACTTTCTGTATTAATCTTACAGCAGAGTCTTGCTCACCAACTGATCTTAGCGCCCTAACAATGATAAAACCCTCTTCTCAAACCCCTGCTCCACTCTGACATACATAGAGATAAATATATATATAATACAAAGCATTTTTTTATCTTTTTTTTTCTTTTTTAACCACAGCAATGTAAACTGCTTGGTTTGTTATTTTCTCTGGGGTTTTTTCTCCCCCAGAGTCAATGCCCTTGTTGATACCCTGCTATAAAGGTAGGGTCCATGTTCCTTATAGCTGTAATTTATGATGTGGCTGAGGTAACACATTCTCTGTTCCAAAAGGTCCAGTTTAAGGGATCAGGATGTGTCTCTGGCTCTGGACAGGGGCCATGGATGCTGCACCTCTCACCCTGCCCAGAAACCACCTTCCGATCCAGTGGAACAGAAATACAACGCTCCCAGTGAAATCTGAAAATCATGTCCAATAATGAGAATAACTCCAGGTCAGATTTCTGCAAACCTTGTTCTCACAAAGCAGCTTAAATTTATGAACCTTACGAAATTTAATCAGAATTACTCATGTTTAAGACTAAACTGTATATTTTAACAACACATTAACTTCAGGCTTTTCTGCATACTCTAAATTCTCTGTACATTCCAGTTTCAAATTACTCCAAGCTCTGAACTCTGTTGTTTTCAGTGTCTAAAGATATAAAAGACGGGCACAGTCTGAAAGACTGAAAGAAAAAGCTCCAAATTATTTTCAACCTTAATCCTCCCCCGACTTTGTACCTTATCCAATCCCTATAAATGAAATCTATACTGAAAAATACTGTCGTTTATACAACTACTTTTCAAAATATTCAAATTTCCATCACTTGGACATGTTTCTGTAAATTATCCCCTTGAACATGAAGCTCTTTTCTAGCAGGACATCCTTTCTCTTAACGTGATGTAAAGACAAAAGAAATGTTGTTCAGTTTTCATGGTGATTTTTTTTCTGCCAGCAGTAGTTTATTATTTCTTTCAGGTTTTTTCCAAAGGGCACAGTATAGAGAGAAAGAACAGTCAAAAAAATTTTTAAAAAGCAAATTAAATACACAAAAGGGGAAAACAGAAAAAAAACCACTTGAAAAACAGCAGTAAAGAGAGAAAGACAAAAAGCATAACTGTGCAAGGGAGATACAACTGAAAAACAGAGATATAATTAGAAACTGTTATGGAGATGGAACCTCAGTGCAAGGTCTATAATAACAAGACTCGAATCCAAAGTGAGATACTTGCACAATATAAAGTAATAACAATGAATAATTAAAGGAAATTAACTCCTGAAAATTACAAGTTAAACACAAAAAAGTGGAAAAACCCCACGAAGTATATATGTATATATAGCCCCAGCTCTCCTATGAACTAGTGCTCTGTTTTAATGCGATGTAAAACCAAGCACATGGAAGGCAGAGATAAGGAAAATATAGGGAGAGGGAAGTGTCTGCTGAAACAGAAATGTGAGACTCGGCAGTACAGAAACATAAACATGAGGGGGGAGAAAAGACACAAAAAGTGGATTCAGCAGAGAGATACTGGGCCCCATTTAAACCAGCAGGACTTGCAGTTTAAGGCAATATTTCACATCAAATATTTCTTAGGAAAGGAGAATCTACTTCAGATAATCTTTCTACACCTTTTCCGATAGTTACGAGCGAAGTAAAGCTTACAATTATTTCACTGCCAAAAAAACACAAATTATATTCTAAGAAAAAGTAGTTTACAGCCTCAAGAAAAAGGGCAAAGTTTTTATCTTTGTGAGGAGAACATGGAAAGTAGGTTTGGGTGGCTGCAATTTTACCTCAGACCCTGAACACACATTCGGAGCCAGTCTCCTGATCACACCACACTTTGGTTTGTGCCGTGTAACTCTTTTTTTGGAGCACCAGAAATGTAGCCAATGCACCTCAGCCATTAAACAGCACATATTTGAGACCAGGCTACAGGCAACCCACACAAAAAGCTCCTGAGATGTTCCTTGTCCTCAGCAGCTCCTGGTTTTCCCTTCTCCTTCAGGCTGCTCAGGCTGATATTTCAGACACAGTGAGTCTTCACAGGAACACAAATTGGTAAAAAGTCCATCTCACAGACAGTGCTGTTACAGCAAACTTTACATCTTTACCAATGCCTGCTTTATGAGCCCTGATTGCTGTTTCATTGGCTTTGTCAGCAGTGAAACGCAGGATCAGATCCACTGCTGGAAATGATGGGCAACAACCGAGTCCCAGCAACGACAACTGACCTTTCACGGGCGTAATTAAATTGCATCTAAATAATTTAAATAAACAGCTAAAGCTACTCAGTTGAAAATGGCATTGTTATTGAGACAGATCTTATTCCTATAGAAAAAAACATTAAGTGGTTATTTTCTGAATCTGTGTTCAGTCTCAGCTGTGCTTTCCACGGCCAACAGAGCAGGTCCCGATTTTCTTAATTGCAGGATCTGGAGTCACTGCTCTTTTATAATTGCTTTTGTGAATTGGGAATGAATTGTTTAAGCATTTACTGAGCTACTATACTTCCTGTATTTTCTGAAAGTCAAACCAGCATTTCTGTTTATAAGGTATTTGCAACAGAAGGCGCTTACTGGATGTTTAGAGTTTAAATGTGGTATTTATGTTGAGACTATTATGTTTAATGGAAAAGTGGATTAGTGAGCTCCTGCTTGTTCTCCCTGCCAGAGCTGGAGTTGGAGAAGATGGATACACATGCACCCATGTACACCCTCTCCAGACACAATCCCTTCTGCTTTATTATTTCTTTCAGTGATTTCTTTGTTTGTCAGAAAGCTCCTAGTACACCCAGAGAAAATACAGCAGAGTACTGGGGCACTGCAAGAAGTGCAGCAAAATAAACAACTCGAACACACAAAAGGCACTGCAGAGTGACAGTGCTGAGTATTGAGGGAGAATGTGAATGTCAGTAAATCCTGACTTACAGGGGAAAAACTGGGAAACTCTTTGGTTTTGTATTTTGAAACTGAAAAAAACCCAAACCAAAACAACGCACCAAATGAATAATTCAGCTGATGTTGTAACTCACCTTATACAGTAAAGGTGATTGTCCGAGCTTCAAAAGTGCAATTTTTTTGGTCACGTTTGTGATGGCTTGAATCCGGATCAGGTCTTCCACGGTCCCATACTGGACATCAACAAGCTCTGCCTGCAGAGAGGAGTCAAAATTCAGGCTACAGCTACAACCACACATCACTGAGGGGAAACAAAGTTGTTTGCACGAGCACAAGCATCTGAGCAGAGTCCTGCAACTGCCTTACCCCGGCTTCTCATCAGCAATATCTGTAAGAGCAAAGACCTTGAAAGTTTAATCCGACAAATAATGTTTTGTGGTTTTAATTCACAATTCATCAGCTATGAAAAACTACCCCCCCCCCCTTTTTTTTTTTTTCCCCCCGTGGTTATAAGAGATGGTGATTCTGATGAAAATTTCCCCTATTAGCTATGGGAATTTATTTAAAACTGTGTAAGGGATACTAATTCACTTCTGTTTATTTTCTTAAAAATAATCAGAGTCTTGTAAAGTATTTCAGGAAATGAGTGACTATACTGGTCACTTCTGAAAATTCACAGACAACACAAACTCCACCAATACACAGTTTTATACTGAGGTCTCACATGACTCCTGAGCAATCTTACCTAACTACTGAAGTATTTTCTTTTAATCCATCAGTTGCCCAAGCACTCTACCCAGAAAACGACAGTGATAACAGACTATGCTCTGATGTGTATACTTTTATATTAAAACATATTTTTCAAATTCTTTAGAGTCATTTTGATCTAAAGGTGTTTAGAACATGAAGAGCTTCAGCTCTTCAGCTAGGACTATGCAAGAAAATATAGTACAAGTTCTAAGTTATTATTAAATGTCAAGCATTGGCAGTAATGGAAAAATATTTCAAGATGAGTTCTCAAGTATTTTTTAAAATATGTAATTTAAGAATGACCAAGGGCATTTTTCTCATACATTCGTGGCAATAAATTCTGGAAAAACAAAGTAAGAGGATAATCAGTCTTGTACATTACTATTTTAGAATGTTATGAAGCTCTCAGGACATCACTGAGGACATTCTGGAACCTCTAAATCCCTACACAGCGCTCACGTAAAACACAAGTACAAGAAGACACAAGAATATTACATCAATGTTTAAATTTAAACTAAAAGGAGAGGAGCAGTACAAGATGGAAAAGTTTTCTCTTTCAGTTCAGTTTTGTAACTAAGTATGGATTCATTGCCAAAAGCAACAGTTCTGATTTTGGGTATCCCTACACAAACTGTTTAAATTCTAGCAACAGTTGTTCTGGATGTGTAGGATGTGTGAAATTTTAGTAGATTCCTGTACTAGGGTATTTTAGGAAAGTATTTACCCTTAAAAAAACTGTGTCTCTGAGTTTGCACTCAACACAGAAGCTGAAACCACACAAAAACTTTGCCAAGGTTCCTGTCTTATTAAATTCTTCTGAATTCTTCAGAAGGCTTTCCAAGTCCGTAACGTGTCATCAGTGCTGTACAAACCTAGCATATGGAAAGGTCAGCCAAAGTTATAAGACACTTCTGAACAGGCAAACATCAGATTTAACACCAAATAATGAAATGTAGAACAGGAAACACTTCACACTGTTTCTTCTGGAATATACGGGAGTTTTGATATCCAAAGAACCAGAAAACCATTTAGCCAATGGAATTTTTTTCCTGTATGGCCACAGTATTTGAAAAGTAGGATAAAATCAAGTGAAGATTTCATAATAGGGAAATGTATTTTATTACCTAATCTCATGCCTCCAGCTTTAAAGAATTAACCTCAGGCACAGAAAGGTTTTTTATCAGGGCGCTTAAGTTCATAAAATTTTTACCTCTTTCTGTAACTCTCATCTTTATTTTAATTTGTACCTACACATACGTCATTAGATACAGCAATTATTAGTGTCTCAGAAGTCTTATGGCCTGAGAGGTTTTGGGAGGTCATATCTAGGTTGATTTCTAGGGATACCTCTATCTAACTCCTTTGGACGCAGTGCCTTCCTCACCTGCCCTCCAAAGCAAAATCAGGGCTGTCATTATTTGTCTGAGAGAAAACACACTGACTGACTTTTCCTGAGGCAAAATCAATACCAAATATGTAAGATAATGAAGTATCAGGCCATTTGCTTCTCCAGGATGCCTGCGTGGAAAGCAGCTCCCTGCCCATCTACATTCTTGTGCTGCCTCTCTGCACGTCCCCTCGGCTCGCTGCTTCTCCAGGGTGCTATCCACTGCTCTGTAAACAACAAAACTACATGCCTGCACAATTATTAATGCCGCCAGCAACTGCCCTTGGATGTTCTTAGTTAATTTACGGATGCAAACTGCATCTTCAAGAGCGGCTCACTGGTCTTTCCCAGGCAGCACGTGCTCCAACGAGAGAGAGGCAGAACAGGAGGTCCTGCAAAAGCACAGCTCATTTTTTAATTATATGGAAAACAGGAGTTGACTCCCTGCTGCCCCAAACACTCTGCAAACCATGTGCCTTGCTTCAAATCTTAAAAGTTAGCCCCAGTGCCAAAGGTATTAGGTACATTCATATATTGAGAGTACTGTAAGAAATTGAATAATGAAGGAGCAGCGGGGTGTAATGTAACAGTTTCGTGGGCTTTCATCACACATCTTTCAGGAAATACAGACATGTCACAGCTCAAAGGCTATCCCATGCTGAAAACAGCATGTACAGCCCAGCACCCAGAGGTCTGCACTGTTTTTATCATCTTCAACTCCAGCTAAAATGACAAACAAAAACTGAATTAAATTTTCTCTTGGGTAAAACTACAAACGGCTCATCTCAAAACTACATATGGCTCATCTCTGGCCAAATGAAGAAAATAACTCACTGGAAGAGATTAGAACAAAGTCGTAACATTTGGGCAATACAATCCAGAAACTAACAGGTACCCATTAAAGGATGAAAACACATACAAATTATTCTCACCCCTTCCTTTATTCTGCACCTGAACACTTCAGTAAAATTTGTAATGAAAAGCAAAATAGTTTGCAGTATTAATGAAATCTCATCAAATGCAGCACAGTAATACTAGCTCAGAGTAGTCAGTTTGGTTTCATTTAGTGGATGGGGGCTCAACTAATAGGGACACTTACTTCTAATATAAAATAAAACATTGAAAAAATACAACCTCAAAATAATGGTGAAGAATCCTATTGAATCCAGACCTGCTACCTTCTTAACAATCCACTCAGAAGCCGACAGACCATTTATGATGCACGAAGGCCTATTTTAGTCACAACACTCCTAATACCTCCAAAAATGAACGAAGATTAAATTTCCTATTATTTCTCTTCTCTGTTTTTAGAAACGCTTACAACATCACATAATCCTCATTTTACACACACCAGCTTTCTGAAAAGCGAAACACCCCACTCCCAACCACCCATATTTGATAAACTGCTTTCCTGTGGTAGGATAATTCTGTTCAAAAACAAAGGAGAACTCATCCTTTTATCAGGCGCCGAAAAAGAGCACTTGTCTACTTGGTTTAGCTATGCCACAGTAAATCCTCTTATCCTAGAACTGGGAAGCTGCTAAAGAATGAGTTGTTTTATCCATCTGAATTAGGTACTTACTCCTCGAATCGTTTCAAGCTTTGCTGTTTGAGAGATATGACTATTTAGGAACAAATTGTGATGTGCATTGTGGAGTTCAGCAGTATTACCCCATGCATGAAATGAAGCAGGGGTAGGTAATAAAACAAACATTTTTAGGAAAAGTAATTATTTTATGTTAGACGACTTATTAGTTTCTAAGTCCTGAGATGATGCTCAGTGAGTTGTAAACATTCTGTCTTAAAAATTCTAACAGAATCCCCCCAAAACAAGGAAAGACAAACACTCTGAAAATGCCACAATCAAGACAGCCACGGATTTTATCCTGATTTCTTCTACTTATCTCCGAAATGAAACAGAATAAAAGAGTATACATCATCCAGTCATTCACGACACAGAGGAAAATAGGTCTGGCAAAAGAAAAATAACTATATGAAGCAGGTGGCAGCTGGGGTCTTGAAGATGCTGGAAACTATATTTAAACCTTGCTTTCTTGCAAATTCTGAGGCAATTAAAAAAATAAGATAATTACGTTGAAAATAATAACAGAAATATGTTTATCTTATCACATTCTCATCAGTCCACTTGACTGAGGAGAGGGATTTAATAACAGCATTATGCATCTGTATCCAAAACACTGCCGGAGAGGCAGATTGTGGCTGATTTGCCAGGGGCACACAAGGCAGCAAAAAGACTCAGGGAAGAAACCTCTGAGGGGGAAAAAAACCAAAAAACCCAACACAAAACTCCAAGGTAGTACACCAAGGAAGGGATGTTTCTCACAACCACCAAAATGAGGACGTAGTCAGTGAAGATACGAAAGAAGCTCTTGTAGTGAGCTCTTAATAGCTTGGCAGAAAACAAACCCAAAGCAGCACACAGAACGGCTGCGGTGAGAAGTCGTCTCCTCTTCATGCCAGCTGTTGGTAGTGCTACAGTTCAGTAACCTCAAATGGTGAATATATTTTATCAAATACCGAGCTCCTGACCCATATCAGTGAACGGATTCTGCACAAACTGCTGGGAAACTCAGGACTGTGGAAGCTGCAGGTATGGAAATGACACAGTCAAGCTCATAATCCTCGTATTCTCATATTCACAGCTCCTGCCAACCCATCAAAAGGTTTCAGAAATAGATTCCCTAAAGAAACTCCAAGTATTGAGAAAAACTAAATATTTAATATGAATAAATGTTGTTCATTCCTTAGATTGAAGACAATTTCTCCAAAAAGCACACGTAATTCTAGAGGCATCAACCCTCAGCTCCGTGACTGTTCCATCCAGGCCAATGCCCTCCATCTGTCCTCCAACGTTCAGCTACTATTTTCAGGTTGTTCACAAAATAAAGGCAGCAGAAACATCCCGTGCACAATCAATCACAATTAAATAACCTTCAACTAGTCATCCTGCCTTAAATAAAACTCCAAAATATATTTGCAAATTGTATCTGAGAAGGCAACAGTCTGCAATCAGGGCATGAGGCGAACTTTAATTAAACACATCGCTATAATTTATTTGCACAGCTCTGAAATTGAGGCTGAAGGCAGCATTCAGCAGAGCATAAAAGCAAACTCAAGCTGGTTGTAGATCAAAGCTGGACATCAACAAACGTGAAGAAAGCTGCAAATATAAAACTGGCTGATCTTTAAAATTAGAGAAAAGGGAGAAAGAGAAGGGGAGATAAGGGAGCTGTGCCAAATCCTTTGTCGGTGTAAACTCTGTTACGCTTTCTGACCAGAGCTGTTCCCTCTCCAGCCAAAATCATCCTTCAATAATCAGGAAGCCACAGCTGTCTCCTTGTGATTGCCACCACCAGGGTCCAAAATACCCATCCAGAACTATCTTTTATACACTTACTGTATTTCTACAGAAATGTTAATGTCCAAAGTTGTTATTAACCTTTTTCCTTCACTTGGTTCCCGGGCAAAAAGAGTGGCAGATACCCTGCCTGAGCCCCACAAGTAATTAATAATATATCTGGATTAACTGAAGATGATTTTTCTCTGTTACAAGACTAAGAGATGCTTCTGACCAACAATGTCAGGGAAGATTTAAATCAGTGAACTTCAGTGTTTCTACAAGCCCTGCTCCTCGAAGAGATTCATGGTATCTTTTTTTCATGGTTGCTAGCACTTTACTCCACAGAAGCTTTCTTTTCTTTGCTCCAACACTCCTGCTCCTACAATACAATTCTGGAACATTTCAATACAATATGACTCACAGAGTCAGCTAACAGTCAGAAAGGGTTCTTAGTGTCTAGGATTTTATTACACAAAATTGCACACAGCATTACAGTGAGAGCCACGGCTGTAATTTATACTAAAACAAGAGAAAAGAAGATGTCCTACACAACCTCAGTTTGACGGAGTTTGGCCTTGCAGACGGAGTTCAGTCACAGGCACATTTCATGTTCAGCCTTCCCCCTGGTCCCGCCTGCCCAGCTCACAGCGCCCCATCACACAGCGCTCTCCTGCAGCTGCTCGCACAGCTGCCTCCTGCTCTTGCAGGACCATTTTCGGAAAGGCACTGAGGTTAAACTTGTTTGCTTCCCTGCTCCCTGCAGTTTATTGCAAGACTTTTTTTCCCACCAGCTCCGAGGGAGACTGAATCAAGATCGAAGGCTTTTTATAGCCTGCAGAGGAGAGCGCTGGTGTATTTTATGGTTAAAGAGCCCCAAATAAATCTGAACTGACACAACTCTGTTCTCTTTTTTTTCCCCCACATTTTATTTTTTCTTATTTTAATTTTCATAACCCCCAATTCTGTTCCCAGTCATGTCCTTTGCGTTTCCCAAAAGGCAAAACTAGTATTTAAATATTACTTCTTAACTCATGATGTCCAGCAAGATATCCAAACAACATATTAGGGTACGGTTTTTTTCATGTTTTCTAACTATATTTTTTTCTAACATTCTCACTATATTTTACAAAATACATACAAATTTAGCTTTTCAAGTTTTTGACATAAAACATTGTTATTTTCAGACACATTTAACTGACATTTACTTATTTTAGAATCTCTAAGATTTTTACAAAAAAGCCTTTTACAAAAAACTGAAGGAAACAAGATCATTAGATGCCTAAAATACTATCAGAAATATGATTTCAAACTTTCATTAAGCAGTGCTGACTGTCACTTCACTAGGGACAAAATGTTAAATCCTAATTATTCTTTCTTGCATGTGTTTAATATTATTTGTATCTCTCCCTTTTTAAGAGTTAACTGCAAGGCTATTTAGTAGCATTAGTGCCTAAAGCATAAAGGCACATTGCCCATACTCTCCTAAGAAAATGGAATAATCTGTATTTGCCAGCCTGCTTGGTTTAGCTTATTCAGAGGTAATTATTCATGCAAATATACATTTACAAATTACATAGACTGAGGATAAACTAAACAAAACAGAATTACTCAGCTGCGACGTGGTATCTTAAAAAAAATCATAAGCTACATATGTACACAGGAAATTATAATGGTGAGATTTAAACTTGGCCTTAAAATTTTCAATGAAAGGGGTTTATGTCAGAATCCAGTCCCACTGCGTCTGAAATGAACAAATTCTCAAGGCTGGGTGGAAGTTTCCTTGGCTTCTGTGGAACACAGGGAATGAACACAAGGCGTCCAGGGGCTGCTGAACGTCATCCTTCAGTCATTTATATCACCCTGAATTAAAAGCAGGCATTCCCTCCTGGAGTAGCTACAAGCACCAAGCCTTTGGAGAAGAAGACTGGAGCTCAAAGAAGGTTTCCAAAAGCACTTCATCCACAGCCAGGCCCTGCAGGACAGCTGTGGCAGGGATGGATCCACCCCAGCTGGGCAGGAGGGACCAGGCTGAGCTGTGGGAGCTCCCGGCACCTGCCCAGAGGCTCAGTGTGAGCAACAGCAAAGCGTGAGCTGTACCCACGCGCCCAGAGAATAAAGTCATCTCCTGTCTGAAGTACCAGCTCACATGAACATCCTGCGAATGCAAACCCCACCACAGGCACCACATGGGTGAACCGGACTGAAACACTGCGTGTGCTTCAGAATCTCAGTCAAATCAAAATATTTTATTTTATAACACATAATACATTTGGTACTTAAATTCCTTAGAGACAGGTGATTCAGCTTTGTCCAACTGTTCCAGTTTTGGAGTCAGTCTGGCTGCATCAAAACAAAATGTCCAGAAAACAGCCTACCATTTTCAGTCGTCCAAACTGGAATTCATGACTCGGAACTCTGCTGGTTTTGGCTGGGGTAGAATTAATTTTCTTCACAGTGCTGTTATGAGCTGTGGCTTGGATTTGTGCTGAACACAGGGGTGATGATGGAGATGCCTTTGTTACTACTGAGCAGGGCTTGCACAGAGCCAAGGGCTTTTCTGCTTTCCCTACTCCAAGTAGGCTTTGAGTGCCTGGGAGGTGACACAGCCAGGACAGAGGACACAGACTGACCAAAGGGACATTCCAGACATATATAACAATAAACCAGACATCCCTCTCAAAGAGGAATATAATCATTCACATGTACAAGAGGAGGTCATCCACTGCACCAGGAGAACACTTGAACTTTCAAAAATGTCGGGGAGAACTCTATTTTCTAGATTATAATAAATGATCTTTCACAAAGCGCTTACAGCCCTTGCTTGGCCAAACATCATCCACTTCAACATAATCAGGGAGATGCCCAACCATGTAATGATGCAAACACAAATCTGAGTGTTAAAGCAGCATTTGAGCAAACAATTTGAAGAAGCAAATATGCAGCTGTGGAAAGAGAAATGACATCTTTCCCATCTCCTGTGAATTCTGTTGTTTTGAGTCATTACACAGATTTATAGGTCCCTAAATTACATCTGTAGAAAAAAGACCCAGGAAAAATAAGTTCTAAAAATATATTCAGATGACAAGAAAAGGACTCCAATAAAAACAGGGAATGTGCCTGAGTAATATCAAATTCAAGTGGCCCAAACGGTTGACCAGGAAAATTACACAGATACAGAAATACAGCTGTACCTGAGAGCAGCTCATCTCTGAGATTAAACATGAATATTTTTCTGGGTTTTAACCATCTAACATTTTGGAAGAGGACTTATTTCACAAGAAACATGTGTGTCATTCATGTCTCACACATAACAAAATTGTACGGGGAAGAAAAAGTTCTTTTTTGTTTCAGGCTTTCAAATTTTGTTTTTAAAAGTGCACTTGAGATTTTAGAGTTGATGTGCATCTTACGTTGCAAGGTAATCTAAAGGTTTTACATGGCAGCACCATTTGGCTTTTCTTTCAGAAACAGCTAACCTTCATTTTGAAAATTTTGCCTATAGCAAAATTAGTAGTTCACCTTTATCCCAGGTGTTTCCAAAGATTAGGATGAGGGTTCTCCTGAATTGTGCCAAATTTCACACAGATAATTTGAGCATTCATCTCTTAAGTGTGGGCAGAAACCCCATGGAGATTTGTGAACTTGGCTCATGTTCTCTCAGCAGGGACGGAAAAACCTGGAGAAAAGGAGGAAATCCCATGCAAAGGACGGAATCTGAGGCCTTTCAGAGGGGGTCCCAGTAAACCACTCATCTTGTACAGTGGCACCTCGAAAGAAAAGGTGGAGAAATGTTTACACCATCGAAAACATATGGGAAAGTCAGCAGAGACTCTGGAATCTGCACAGCTGGACGGGAAGAAACAGCAGCCTGCCCTGACATCGTACCATAGATTTTACTGCTTAAAGCAAGCGCTTTGCCATGGGTGCAGCCCATCCAGGGCTCCGCAGCTGGACGGAGCTTCCCTCCTCTGCCACACAGCCTGGAATTCGGGCCAGCCTCTCGCGCAGCAGCACACAAGCCCTCAGGATTACTGCAGTGATACCATTAGATGGTTCAGTCCCAACGGAAGCAGTCAGGGGCATTGCTAGAGAACTATCGGTTACCACAGAAATCTGCGCTCAGTTCCCTCTCTTCCCCTGTTCTGATCCTTCCTGCCCTGGGTCCTCAACAATCAACAAAAAGAAACAGGGAGCTCAGTTGGTGCTCACATTATTCTGATTCAACTACAGATTTCCCTAATGATCCACTTTCCTGCAGGCAGTGGTGCCTTCCCTTGAGTTTAATCAACACAAGAAATTCAATTCAAGCACACGAGGCAGAGAACACACAACAGTCACCATTAGCAACGTCCATCCACCACTTTTAACTTCTGCTGAAGGGGTTCCCTCCATATTTCTTCAATTGACCCTGCATTTTCAGTACCTACTTCATAAACATTGTCGACAATTTATCTACACAGCCTGCAGAGAAAACTGAACAGTTGTGAAAGTTTACTTCGGGCAGAGCAACCCTCAGAGCAGCAGTAAGACCATCAGGGAAAGACCTCAATTCAAAGAGTTGGCATTATCCCCACAATCCTGAGCCTAACGCTGTCCATGCTGATGAAATTTCTCATCCCAGATCTCAGTTTGTGACTTTACATGATTAAAATGTTCTACTTTAGCCTTAAGACACAAGAGATTTAGTGGTAAAAAGGCAACATGGACAAAAACATGGTAAAGTTCTCTTGAAAAAAAGCACGTTTTGTTACAAAACTGACGCATTAATTCTTTTCCCAGCAACGCATAATTTCTGGATTTTTCCCACTCATTCATTCTCCAAAATATTCCTCAGGTGAAGATCGTGCCTGGCAAGCTCCGACCTGCAGCAGGAGATACATCCCTCTTGGATGAGGAGGCAGCAGGAGCTTTCTTGCATACTTAAGCAGCTTTGCTCCCCCGTAGCTGCAGCCATTGCCAGACCTCTTCCACCCTCGTTCACCCCGTCTGCCCCTTCAAGGCACCAGAGTGAGGCAGGGAATCCTGCAGCAGACAGGACTAACTCTAGACGGTAACATAATTCAGTGGAAGGAAGATAAATTCCTTCAAGTATCTTCCTTCTCACGCACACCTACTCTGGGACCGGTCACAACCTGGTGATGGATGAGGCACCTTCCCTTTGAACTGCAGAGCTCAGGAGCATCAGAAATAACTGTGAGGATAAAACTGATATAGCTCAGAATTAATTCACATTAAGGGCCTCTTAATGAATGAGATAAACACTGTAACTAACATTCATTTCATGAGGCTAGACATGAGATTTATTTATATTTCGTGGGAGAGACAGCGCATCAGAATAAAAACCTAAGGATGTCTAACAGAGAAGACCAATGTATTTTCAGCTTTATTTGCTTTGCACTAGTTCTTATTTATTTATTTTAAAAGAGATGCTTCTCTCCTGGGATTGCAGTTGGTAGGTGGAGGCCTAAGTGCTGTATTTCCAAACAGATCTAAAAGGGAATTTCTGAACAAAAGCTTTTCCTCAGGACATTTCAGTGCAGGCAGTGAGGAGGCTCTGGCATTTTGGCAGTTCCCAGACACAGCCAATGCACTTCTGCCAACAGCACCTGGACACCAAACTTACACTTGCTAATGGTTACTGCCTGTCTTGTTTTATTACTATTTTTAGCTTTTTATTCTTTTTTACATTTTCAAGAAGTCAGTTCTTATACATATTTTTTTCAACCAGCTGCATCACAGCAGCACTTTTTTTTTTTTTCCACCCTGCTCTCAAAGGTTTCAGAAATTATTTGCTTCCAAGGGTTTCCTCTGAGAATGGTCATCTTCTTTTTTTGGTCTTTCCTACTACCAAGGCTGTGTCCAGGTTTAGAACATTCCTCAAAGCACCCTCTAGAGAGGTACATCCTTTGCTCTTCAAAACCAAAGTTTTTTAACAAGTAAGTCAGACACGCTGCAGCTCTCACAGATTATTCTTCTAATGACAGCTTTATCCTCAGTTTGAGTTACATTTAAAACCTCTCAAGGATCCTTACACCTTTTTTTTTTTTAAGAAAGAACTTATTTCTGCTCTTTCACATGCTCATCTTAGAAGACTAAATTTGGACTTTATATCACCACATCTAACAGAGATAAGAAATCTTCAGACTTGTGTTGGATTTTCAGCGCTACTTTCATTTTGAAATATTAAAAAAAAAAAAGCAGTGAGACAGAGACTCTGATAGAAAAGCATCCAATAAACTCATAGAAGAAAGTGTTTTAAGATTTTGACAAAATGTTGTCCAATGGTGACTGAAGAAGTTGTACTGGTAGGTAGAGATAACTCCTAAGATAAAATACTGCTGAAGCTTTAACTGGTAAGGTTTATCACACCGCACTGAAAATTAAAATAGCTGCGGCTGACTCTTTTCAGCTGCCAGCTCTAATTCACGAGACAACACCATTAGTTAGGTATTTTTGTCCAACTTCAAAAATAATCAAACGGAGCCCGGCAGAAGAGTGGTTTTTCGCCTTTTAAAAGATCTGTTTTATTGGAGCAATTGTAACCCATCTCCTCATGGATGCCTACTGCCAGAGACTGCCGGGGCCAGAGCCCTGTGCCCATGCTCCCAGACACAAAATGTTTATGCTCAGTAAAACGGAATCTGCCTTCAACTACGGATGCTTTTCTATTGCTAATGCTCCTGAGGAGATCTTAGGGCTGCTTCTCTTCCTGAAAAACAAACTTTAAAAGAATGAGAAGCAGCAATAGTTTAATCAATATTGTGCTTTACAGTCACTCATAACTACCAGAGAATTGAGCAGCATTTTAAGCAGTTCTTTATTGTTCATGCATGAAACTACATTTTTTTTAAAACAATAAAGTAATGTAAGTAGTTTTAGGGACAAGGATTGAGTGTTATACAAATACAAGAATATTTTGTTATTGTTCTCATATCAGTTGTAGTTGTTTCTTATGATGTTTTTCTCATACTAGCGATTTTTGAAAAGCTGATATTTAATAGTCCCTCTGCTGAAGGAAATTTTTTCTTTTCTCAGTGTGAGCAGGATTCCTTCGAGGCAGTTTTAAACCTCCAGAATACTGGAGAAATTTAAAAGAAAAAGATCCCTAAAACTCAATCCCAAGAGCTCACAGCACAAAAAGCTTTTTACTTGAAAATTCCTCCTCTGAGTAGAATATTGCCTTTACAAACTTAAACAGAGAAGAAAGCACAGGTATGATATTGGTAGGTTCGTATTTACTAAGAAGATGAAGAAAAAGAGAGAAGATGGCACTACCTAAGAAAAACACAACTTGGGATTTGGCAGAAAGGTTTCCACTTGACCTGAGTCCATTTGTATTGAGATTTGAAATAAACACCATTAATAAAGAGTAGGGGTGGAACAAATCAGACTGGGTGGGCACCAACCCAGGTATCCACTGAACTGCAGAGGTGATGGCAACTCAGTGGGTCTGATTACACCATAAAAACTGAAGAGAAAAATACCCCTTGGGGACCCATGCAATTGCAGAAATTTCACTGCTGCTCTCTCACACTGACTACTAACAGACAAAATTTAACTGTGCTTAGAAATGATGTAATTCCCATTTATTTCAATAGGAATTCTGCTGGCAGTAAAACCTAAAAAAGGCACCAAATAATCTTCCCAAGCCCTCAGGGTTTGCACCCTTTAGTTTTTACCATGCAGTTGGAATATAAATAATTGTTACGGTTCACCATTGCTCCCTCTGTAATATTGCGCAGAGGCTTCACTAAGAAATGCCTTCAGCTGATTGTGTGCAATGGCATGGAAGTGCTCAGTGATCTGTTATGTCTCGAGATACCAAGATGCCTCACCTCTTGCTTTTCTATCATTTAAAAATTCTCAGTAATTATTAATGGTACTATTACTAAAATGCCATTACTAACGTTTTATTAGTAAAAAAACCCATCAGGACGGCATTGACTTGCAATTATAAAACAGCAAAAGGCTCTGGCAGCAGCAGCAGCATTTGCATCTTTGAAACCCTGCCCTTCAATGACACAAAAATCTTCCAGCAATATTAATCGGGGCTTTGCGCATGATGAACTACTATTATTTTTAGGGAACTGTACAACTTTATTTATTAATGGTTATGTGATATATGCCAGAAAACTGACAGGATGTTCTGCAGGACATCTCTTCAATGATCGCTTTTGGAGCCCTCGCCTGCAATTTTAAATTATATAACCTTCACATTGCATTTCACAGCTTTCTATATGTAATTATAATGGAGTGGCAGCTATGCTGCAGTTAATGTTGAATGTTGTTTTCTGCTTAAAGGTCAAGTCTACTCTAAAATCCATATTCTTAGTGAGATTGTCTTGAAAATTTGCTGTGCCTACTTGGTATGCAGAGCAGTAGTTTAAATTATGATTATTTGTGGAAGAGGTTTCGGAGAAACTCTTCTATAAATAAAAGATAAATAAAGCTGCACTAAAACTTCTAAATGTTACCAAAAAATCACGTGATTCTTCTCATTTGTGTGTATGTGTTATTCAACCTATAGCCCTAACCATCTGCAAAAGTGATTTCAGTTGCTAGGGATTCATTTTAGCTAGTGCATGTCTCTTCAGAGAAGGAAACTTAAAAAATGTTAATAAAGATAATAATGAACTAAATTTGGCATGCCTAAAAGAGTTAAATGCACACATGCATTCCCTCTAGCTTGGTATTTTGCACCAATGTGCCATCAAAAAATGACTGAAAGACTTAGGAAGAGAAGCTGTGATTATTTAATCTAAATTAAACGCACTCTCTGCCTTTGGAATTCAAGATGTGCGAGTGAGCACGCTGCAGAAGGCTCATTTAGAAATTTTGCCTGGGGATAAAAATAACCTGGGAAGATTTTAAAATTTTCTAAAACCAACCCGCTGACACTGATCTTAATTCTGAAATATTGTGAAGGAAATTACCACTGATTAGCTGGAGGGAAGAGAAAAGATAATAAGGGTGCACTAATCACATTTCCAGCACAATGAAACCAAATCAAATGAAAGCAAGCTTTGGGGTCAAGGACTTCCTGACGCACTGTCCCCTCCAGAGGAACCTTTTGGTGCAGAGCTGGAAATAAAGAGAGCTGCCGGTGCTGGCAGCAAACAGGGCTGTACACCTGAGCAGAGAGGGGAGGGGACTGCAGGACACTCCTGGCAGGAGTGGGAAAGGTTAGAGGAACAGGCAGTGGAGGAGAGGAAGACTCCCATCTTCCTGCAAAGGACCCGGGAAAGAAGAGGATGGGTGCGGAGAGGACAGTCATAAGAAAGTGGGATATTGGATAAGAGGCGAGCAAACCCCCCTCCTCGTGAAAGAGGATCTGACAGCAAAATCTGAGCCCCGCTTCCCTTATTCCCCTCTTGCCAAGATTGAAGAATGGTGGGAAGATGACTGAGTGAGCTTAACAGATGGGCTTGTACTTCCCAGATTGCTTCAGGTTGCATTAATCTCTGCGGTGGGTTCTCATTTAGTGAGAAAATGTCACCAAAACAAACGAACCGGAGCAGACTGGGACGTGACCAGCAGGTGCAGAGAATCTCTTCTGCGTGGTGTGGGTAGAGGCAGGCAGGCAGCATTCCCACCTGTCTGCTCCCTGCAGCCCCTCCAAAACTCATCAAAGATACCCCGACTGGGAGTATAAACGCCTCAGAGCGGCAGAAATGGCATCAGAGCAATCAGCAGAAACTGGGAACGCGGATGATGGCAGGGAAGTGAGGTGACACGGCAGAGGAGTCAAAGCAGTCAGGGAACAGGGACAGAGCAGCGGCCAAAATACAAAACAGATGTAGTCAGGTGTTGGGAGAAGTGCCTCGGAGATGAGCACAATTCATTTCTGCCCATCAACCCTCAGATAATCCCTGCCGGCATGTGCATCTCAGGACTTCCACTCGTGTCCTCTCCAGGCTCCTGAACCGACACAGTCCTTTCAGTACGTGAAAGGTCCAGGGAAGAAACGCGATGGTTTGCTGGGTTTGCTGAGAGCATCCACGAGGGTGGAAACAAACCCGAAAGCAGAAGAGAGGGGCAGCAAAGGAACCAACAGGGGTTTGGTGCATTATTCCGAAAGAGGCAGAGTAGTGAATCATGAGACAATTCTGTATAACAGAGGACACCAAGTACCTCAGTTCGAAGTGTAAAAGCAGACTAAGGATTGCCAGAAGTTCTTTAACGCTTCCATAAAGTAAAGAGTGAATAAACTGAAGGTGAAAGGAAAGTGAGGAAAACTTCAGGTCACACAAACATAATTTCAGAAAATGCATGAATACAAAGCAAATACCATTTTCATTTTGCTTTAATTAGTCTGTCCTTGAAGGTTATTCCAACACACCAACCATTACATCTGCTAGGGCTATTTCCAGTTGCTAAAGAAACAGTGGAGAGAGCAGACAAACACTGTGGACATGTGTTTGTTCCAGAAGCTGCTGCACTTGGGAGAACTGACTGAAACCAACTTCACAGTGCCCCGAGTGCCGCCCAGGCTCCTGGAAATCCAAATGGAGCCCTGCTTGTCCTCTGGTGCACTCAGGGGTCACCACCACCCATATCACACTGACATCACTTACCAGTGTGGAACTGAAGGGGGACGCCAGATTTTGGGGTGGTCACAGCCACTCTCATCAGCTCCTGCTGGTGCTCCCCAGCTCTGCCCTCTCCACTCCCCAGGGACAGAAGAAACCCCACAGCTCCTGGATCCCGAAGCTCCAGGAGGCAGGAGCAGCACATTCGGATTCACCACACCACCCTCACTCGGAGACCGGCCGGATCCCATCTGACAATGCACTTCGCTTTAATGCATAAATTTGAAGCAATGTAATTTCCATTTATATGTGCACTCCGTTGGCCAGAGCAGCTTTCCTGTTTTTATCAAGCAGACAAAAGGTTTAAGCTCTATAAAAGGTGGCTGATATTTAAGTTTTAATGAAAATATATTTCAGGTATGTCATTCTTTCCTTAGGCTGACCTAGCCTACAATATATTATTTACATAACTGCTGCAATATCTATTTCAAAAGTGACTCGACAGCCCTCTCCAGAACTGTAAGCTGCCCTGCCTGTCACCATGATGGGTAAACACTGTCACCTTTTCACAGCCCGATGAAATATAGAGGAGTAGTAAAGTGCACCATCCATCACAATGGCATTAAGTAGGTTTTTGAAGTAGATTTCAGATCACAAATGCTCACATTTTTACTCACAAATGCTGTTTAGACTGTTACCAGAAAGCACAAATTGGATGGCTCATATACAATGGCCGTATGATGAATGGACATGACAGGTGGTCAAAGAAAATGACTCTTGCTGTTCTACAAATAACCTTGTCAACATCAAAGTGGAGCTGTAGCTCTGCTGGTAGCCAGACTGCAATAGCTTAATGGTTTTATTTGCTTCAACTTCCAGCAAACCAAACAGACAAATGAGATACAATGAAGCAGCAGCATCCAGGCAGTATTAGCAATTCAGCCTGATTAAGTGACACATAATAGGAATTTTCTGCTAAGGATGTGCCACATTTGAAAGAAAATTATTCAGGTTATGAGTGGCTGTTATAAAAATACCTGTTCACAGCAAAACCTTCATGATTTTGCAATCACACACCACTGTAGGATATTCAAAACACACGACCTGTAGTTCCACTGCAAGCAATCAAGTCACTTTCTGATGGCTGAACCCAGCAACAGCGACCACCTGCTACTTCTCATTTAAAGTTTTTCTACTTCCATTAGTTTAAATAGTAGAGATTAGTGTGTAGGCTTGAAAGTCAGTAAGGTTAGTTCACTACCAACTTACCTGTAGCTTAAACAAATAGGAAAATTACCCTCTTAGGCAAAAATTCTAGATCTCAGGACATTTCAGGTAGATTTTTTGAAAAACAGAATAACACATCTCAAGTTTTGTAGGGGCGCTGAGGTATCTCAAAGAACTGACTGTAAAACGACGCAGAGAGTCTTTCTTTGGCTCCAGTGCAAGTCTGGAATTTTGCCAAAGCCAAGGTCCAGCCCTTGTGATGAGGATGGTGTGTGTGGGCATCATTTCTTCTGAACTCGTAAGAGAAACCTGCCCTGGGACATAATGGAAAGTGGAACACGTGCTGCTGGGAATAACAGCAGTGGTTTTTCCCGGAACATTGGATTTCCTTCAACCTGATGAATTTGTTAGCAACACATTGACATTCATGAAATGAAACCTCAAAGGTCACAACCATTCTTCTCTCTGATTAAAGTTACTCTTGCTAAGCTACAATGAGAAAATAATATTACATATGGAGGTTTTAAGTGATATGAGAAGGCAACCCCATTCATTAGTACCTGGAAAAGTTAAAGTGCAAGTTGGAACCTCTTCTTGCCTGCCTAATTTGGTTCTCAGCAACAAATCTGAAGTGGACAGAGGGTGACGAGACTCAGCATGGAGAGTAGGCATGTTTAAATATTAAGATGTTCACAATCCGTTCCTTTATAGTCTGCAAGTGTTCCAAGCCATGAACAAACATGCATTTTAAGTAAGAAAGGAACCACGATGGAAACCCCCCAGCATCAGTGGAATAATAATACAATATTTTTAAAAAGAGGAAGGCGACAATAATGCAATTAACAGTGAAACTGCAATTTTTACATTTCAGAAATATTAATTAAGATTTACACTATCTTACTAAGAAGGTAAACAGAAATGATGGCTACTTTGTGCACTCTCAAAATATTTAGCACGAAGCTAAAGGAAAAAAGACAGTGAAGACAGTACACAGGAAAAAACAAGATAATCCAAGATCTTATTTCACTTGGCAAGCAACAAATCCAAACACGTAGAATCTTTTTGCTGACAAAACTTCCTAGAGTAACTACAGTAAGATAGAACTACAAATCGGTGTTTTCAAGAGGAAACAGAGCAGATGTGTCAACTGAGTTGTCACAGAAGAAATTATGTGAGATCCACAACCATAATTCAGAGGCTCCAGGTATTAGCCCAGCACTCCCACCAGACTCATCTTATCCTTCCTACAAGCATCCCTCAAACCAGTAGCTCTCATACATCAGCAAGGATAAAGTGAAATTCTAGACACGGCTTCCAGGTTTTTACACACAAGCAAAATGTGCCAATTCATAAACACAGACACTTAAAAAAATTATTCACATAGATATATGTGAGTGTATATCTGTATCTATATGTATCTCCTATGAACTATTCATGTAAATAAGGTTGTAAGGTTAATTAAGGTAAGTACAATAAATACGCTTATTTTAAGGCTGGGCATTTCAGCATATTACCAATTGGATTTGATGATCTTAGAGGTCTTTTCCTGCCTGAATAATTCTGTGATTCCATGTGCAATTTTCCAGCCAGGTTCAGCAAAAGCTGGTGTTTGCTGACTCTATCTCACGACAAGTGACAGAGACAAATGGCCACGTTACCTCCAGGGTTCCTTTGGCAGAATAAGCTGCGTAGGGGTACAGGAGGTCTTGGCTGGGAACTGTTCTGGGGTCTCTGCTGCACTGCTGTCCACTTGGATAAAAGCATTCCCCGCTGCTCTGCAGAGTGACTGTGTTTGAAGAAGGGCCTGGCAGGTCGAGCAGAACGGAGTAATTCACCAGCTGGACATCTTCCAGGCCTTGGGAACGCCACTGACCCAGGATTTTCACCGCAATGTCTGCATCATCTTCTCTGGGGAACTCTAACAAATCTCTGGGGAAAAAAAACAAAACAAACCCACAGTGACGTAAACTTGGGTTTAGTTTATTTCCCACCAGGACTCTTGTACCTTAGTACGCATCAGTGCATGACTTTATTAAAAAACTATTATCAAACGCGCAAAAAAACCATACAACTTTCATTTTTTTTCAAATATTTGCTTACCAAGTACGAGACAAAGGCAACTGCTTTTTGGGAAATAAAACTAAGAAAAAAATGCATGTATAGGAAACATATCCAAATGAAATAAAGAATCCTACAGAAATTATCACAGTAACTGTCTCAAAATTCGTATGTCGTTTGCTGATCCAATTTCTAAAAGAGCATAAATTTAACCAATCTTTAAGCATGAAGAAGCCAATCTGAAGCAACATCAAGGACATCAGGGAGGGCATGATGCTGAAAATCAGTCATAATTACGCAGTTATAATTACATGTTTGGCTTGAATTCATCAAGGAAAGCAAATTTACTAGGCGGAATGGAACTGTTCCCCAAAATGATGTGCTCACTGTCAGTGAGTTCTTTGTATTTCCTACCTGCACTGAAGGATTACCTGAGCCACCAGCTTGGCCAGCATGAAAAGCAAACATGGGAATTATTTTGGCAGGATGACTGGGACAATGACAACTCAGGCTGGTCTGGGTTTGCATCACTTTCGACACCGGCTGGCACAGGGGCCACAGGATGAAGGCACCAAAGGACCATCCCCCTGTCCAGCACATGCCAAAGGATTCCAGATGCTGAAACTATTGGCGTGGTAACTCCAGAGGATGGGCTTGCTGAATGAACAACTAATGCTACTTTCCCTACTTATGCAGGCAAGCAGGAATGTAAGCAAAGAAGGACAGAAATTAAATTTATTACTCAAATAAAAAGCACTACCCACGTGCAGCACAAAAAGCTTATGGAGTATTTGCTGGAGTTTGTGAAGTTGGGGTTTTTTGGGTTTTTTTTGGGTTTTTTTGTGTGTGTGTGTGTGTGTGTGTGTGTGTGTGTATCTACAAAGCTCTCAGGACTGAAAAGAAGACTAAGGATAACAAATGTATTAATTTCCAAGCACAGAGATACTGACACTGCCTGAGGGTCTTGTCCACAACCTTCTCTTCACAAAAAGGCCACTGAACTTAATGCTTTAAGGTCCTCAGCAGAACTTCAAACAATACCCTGTCTCGCACACATCAAAATAAATGGTTGAATAATGTACAGTGTTTTTAAGCAAGCAATAGGTATCTGAGAATCCCACCAGGTGCTTTCCAGGTACCCCTGCAATATCCAAAACCAGTGCTGCAGGTGGGAAGCTCCTGGCTAAAGGTACTGGCACGACTTCCAGAAGTGCCCCCAGGGAGAGACCCAGCAAGCAAAGCTTGTGATGGAAGCCAAGAACAAGGGCTCCCTTCTCCACTCATCTTGTGGCTGAACGTTTGGGAAATGAACATTTACTGCCCAGACAACATCATGGCCTTAAAAGGGCAGAAAGTGAAGTTATAACACTCACTAGGCCTGGAAATGGCTCAAAATTTATATATTCCATTCAAATGCCTAATGCCCATCACCACATTACACGGGTGGAATGATCATTCCAACACGCAAAAGGCTTTTTCTGTAAAGAGGCATATCTTTGTATAAATGCGCTTTTTATAAAAACTATTTGTTCAAAGGCGTATGTTGTCTCCCAGGCTGCACTGCCCCAGCGAGGCTGCTCACACACAAAGTTCAAAATCTTTACAACACTGGCCTTATGCTGGGACTTCAGGGATCCTGTCAGGAGCAATAACTGTCTTGCAGATTTAATGTTTTTAAATTATCTAAAGCAAGTCTTCAAGCAGACTACACCACACAGATGACTTAATCCAATCTGCAGTATATGACAAGTTTCCAATTTCATCTCCTGTGCCTGCTAATGTAATGACATAAACTTGGGCAGTGCAGAAATACAGAAAGTTGTTTGATTAACACAATCATTAATGGAATATCTGCATTTCCCTCATGTGATAGAAACATTATTAGAATAAATAATTAAAGAAATTTATCCCTGGCCAATAGGGTTGTGGCACATTGCAACCAGAAGTATTCAGTCACAAGAAAAGGAATTAAGCGTTAAGAGGAAGATACAATAAGCAAATTGCTCCCTTATTAATAGAAGTTACTTTCCACTTCATAATTAAATCTACACGTCTTTGAAACTTTTGTGACAACACATCTGATTTAGTTACAGAAATGATCCCGCTCACTATTTACTCCATAATGTCTTTATAGCACGTTAAAATCTAATTGCAAATTATGAGCACACATTATTTTACAATAAATCAGCACGCAATTTGATAAATCTTATGAACATCACCAGAAAGATTTTTTTTTCAGACTTATTACAATAGCTGACTTGCATTTGCCTTTAATGCTGACTGCATGAACTTCGAGTCAGAGGTAATTTAACTCATTATTTTTTCACATACTAATTGTGTAACAAGTAAAATATGCAACATCAGTATTTCCTGAACCCAGCCAAATTCAGAAAATCGTCAAGCTTGGCAGTTCAGCCTGGAAGAATATCAACACTTCACACGCACTTCACGGTCCTTTACAAATGCTCAAATTATTTACCTCCTAGAACCTGCAGGGCTCAGAGCCTCCCAGCAGTGGGGTTTCAGCAGTGGAGAGGAGCAGCCCCTCGGGATGAGGATGTTTCCCGAGCAGCTGCATGCTCAGAAGTAACCAATTCCAATGCAATTGCCAATTTCCACTTACAGCACTGCCTCTGATAACTTCAGCCAAATTTTTGACTCCCTTTGGTCACATTGAAAAGATTCTCTATTCAGGTACACTTTCAGGTCCATTCAATGGGAATAACCACAAAGTTTTTGGGCACATCCCCGTTGCCGTAAATCTACATAATCCAGTGAAGTGGAGCCACCACAGACTGAAGATTTGGTCTCAAGTCAGAATCAACGCTAATAAATGTAACAATGCCAGTCTGAGTATTCCTGTGCCTTTATAGGATGCTCTCAGAGATTTCCACAAAGTCCTGACCTTTCCTTCCTAATACAGGTCAGTATTGAACTAATGTGCAGCAGAACAGGACAGGACAGAACAGGACAGAACTAATGCGCGTCAGGACATAAACTCATTTCTTGAGCATTCTCCTCTGTCTCAAAATGCGCAGTTCCTGAACTCCAAAAAAACCAGGTAAAATTGCACTTAAAACTCAGAAAGTTCACTCTACTTCACCTGAATAAGGCAGAGATTTCCCATTTTGATGTGATGGGAAGATCACTACTGTTGAAGATTCAAAGTCCTAAACCTAGAAAACTGATTTTAAATATGTTGAAGATATACCTGCGATAAAGCCAGGGGTTCTGCAGCCTCTGCAGCTTCAAAGGGCTATTCTTTACCAGACGCTTATAAAAGACAAATCACCACATATACAAAATATACAAATTTTATTTTCAATTTGGTAACCAGAGGGAACGCAGACCTGCCGTGCCTTACTGGAAAGTCATTTGCTCCAACAGCACTTTTTGACACAGCTTGCCAAAGGAGAGAAGAAGGTATTGCAAATAAACCAGCTGGGACACTGAAACGCCACTCAACAGCCACGGAAAAACTACAACAGGTCACTCTAACAACCAAGAGATGGAATAATTTAACTGTATTGCACAATTACTTCTCAGATACTCCTATTAAATAGCTATAAAACCCCACGAAAAAAAAATTGAAATTGCAGAAGGATTCTACAGATTCAATCTAAAAAATCTACAAAAAATTCTCGGCAAACACGTAAAATTTCAAGTGTGGTTGGTTTGGTTTGTTTTTTCTCTTTTCAGATTTACCACCTGTACTGCCACGAGCATGCGGAACTGGCCTACACTTCCTGGCCTACTGAGAAAAAATAATCTGAATTCCATTTTTGCTGAGTTTGATGTTTAAGTGCCTTATTCCCATATTTCGACTGTAAATCTCCACTATTTTCTTCCAGCTCACCGAAACTGTTCATAAAGCAACTACTGTAATTTTAGATAAGAGCTAACAACAAATGCCATTTTGGAATTTTTGCAGATCGATTTTTCAGCTGAGTAGCTGCTCTCAGATCCTGTGAGTTGCAATGACTGCTCGTATTTTTGTAAAGCTGCATCAGATCAAAGTGCTCCCTTGTCTAACACGAGGCTCCCAACAGTAGCTGGTAGCAGATAATCACAAAAGAATGCAGGAAATGCATCACGTGGAGTTATTACATTTATAGCCTCTCACGCAAATGTCTTCTTTTTTTATTTATTTATTTTAAACCTTTGTGCAGGCTGACTTTTAAAGATGTTTACATACGCTGAGGATTTCAGGGCTCGCTTCAGTCCGTTAAGAGCCGAGCTGTGGCACCCGCACACACCAACTGCTCAGCAGATGCACCAGCATTTCCCACACTTGCAGAAAGAGGAGTTGTTTGTGTCCATCACACACAGTGTGCACACACAGGAAATGCTCAGGAAATACCACCTGCCCAAGCCACATCTGCTTCAGTTTTAATTACATGTTCCTGTTAATTAGGGCACTCCACTGGGCTGGTCTCCAACCTGCCCAGTTGGATTTCCCATGGTCTGAACTGATGGCCACAAATCTGCTGCTCCCAAAAGGTAGAAATAAATGAATTCAGGTCCAAGAGAGGATAAATATTTATCAGAAGGTGAGAGAAACATCCTGCACGCAGGATCCTGAAGCATCTCAGGTTCTTCAGGTTACGTTGCAAGGTCACCAGCATCTGCTGCAGAGAGCTGATCTGTGAAATGTCCTCTGTCACATCCGCCAGCACTCTTCACACACTCTGGATATTCTGGGCAGATTTCTAGCAATAATAACAATAACAACAGTTAACCCCTGCTCATACGTACTCCTTTTGCTACCTGAGGGAATATTTGCAGAGCTGCATCTGCACCACGATTTTTACACAGGGCTTACAAGACACATTTTAACATGCTTTAACATAAAGAAGTACAATTCATGCTTTTAACAAAAAGGACTGTGATTTATGGCAGCTTTTACTTCTCACAGACACAGAATAAATTCAATTCATGAAATCATAAAAAATATGGAATGTCAGAAAACAGAATGCCGGCTCTAGATTTGGTTGCGCAGTTCTCTAGCAAAAAAACACTTTTCAATTTTTTTTTTTTTTTTAACATTATGTGTACTGTGGCTTTCAGGTATTTCCGATGAAAGTGTCAAAAGCCTCTCTTTAGAAAGTCATACTATGAGAAAATAGAGAAATACTTTTAAACAAAACTTTATAACATTTTTGCACTCTGTTTAAGTGCACCTGGGTATAAGACTTCCACAGCGTATCTTCTCCTGTCGCAGTATAAATTCATGCAGAACTGCTCCAGGGCAAATCTCTCATTTTCCTGAGAAGTTCTTTGCCATGGCATTGAAGAACACTCAGATCTTGGCCCCTGCTGCCTCCCCAGCTTAGCTATTTTGTACATTCATGTTTTTTCACAACAGGACTACCAAGTTTAGTGCTCCCACCCATCACATCAGCCAAATGCCTTCTAAAATTTCTTAAATAAAACTCATTGGTACAGTTCAAATCTCACTTTCCAACAACATGATGCAAGCCAAACTTGCATTCAAGGCAGATGCTGGAAGGCATTGAAAAATGATTGATTCTCTCATTGTCAGCTCCACAGTTTACTGGAAAACAAGCAATCCTGTTTCTCTGCCCTAAACCTTGCAAAGTCATGAATTGGCCATAGGTGAGCTTTCCAAAGCTTTTTAAGAGATCTGGATGTCAGTTACGTGACACTTAGCCAGCATCCAACTCTTCCAAATACTTCAGAACATTAGAGGGCCAATACAAGATAAGCAAATCACTCAAGGGGGGGGACAGGTAGGCAGAGACAGAGCTAGGAACAGAAACCAGATTGGCTATTTACACTTGTGGCTTCAATTATCAAAGTGTTTTTTTTTAAATCTTACTGAATCGTGTATTGTTTTCAGCACTCACTTTTCTGTGACACACACCTTGCTCAACTACCCAGTGTAGAGATGGACGAGGATGTCATCAAGCATTTCTCTCCTCTCAGTCTGGAAGCAAGTTAAACAAAACAAAACAAACAAACAAAACAAACCAAAACAAAACAAAACAAAACAAAAGAGGAAGAAAAGCCAACCCACCAAAAGAACCCCCACCCACAGATGGTTATCACCATCCACTTAGAATAGTGAATGAACCACAGAACCCTTAACGTAGAGAAGGACAGCTCCAGGCCCTCAAATGAACTATTTCAAAGATCCTAAGACCTAATTTCACAGAAAGAGGAGAGACAAAATAACTTTTACCCTGTGTACTTCAGCTCTACAGAACTCACTGCCACATTCCACTGTTCCCTTTGGTTACAAGAATGACACACTTTCCTTTTAGCAAATCAAGGAGACCTTGCCTCTCCCTAACACAAAATTTCAAATACTTACCACAAACTGGACAGATCTGCTCCTCATACATTTATTCTATTTATTACAATAAATGGGTTTCAACAGATTGGTAAAAAAGAGCTCTTTCAAAGTATGTACACAATGAAGATATCTATACAGAAAACCTCTTTTATTATTATTAAAAAAACTCTTGATTGAAAGATGATCTCTCAAAATGATGACACTTTCTTTCACAATCAATAACATGCCCACAACTACAGTTTTGTTATTAACTTTCACAGTTGCTGAATTTCAGTCAAGAGACAGGTTTTCCTCTATGGCACAGATGACTGTGTGCATGCATAACAACACAAACTTTGTACAATTCCATCTAAAACATTTTAAACAAGTCGCACGCTTTAATTTTTTTTTTTTTTGGATATACAAGGATATCTTAGCCTTTGTTTTAAACACAGCAAAGGGAATACACAATTTTATTCACCTAATAATTTAATGAAGGGGTTTACTCTGTTTTCTCCTAATGCAGGAGCAGCAGCAGCAGCTCCAACAGCTGTGCCCTTTATTTTCCAGCAGGTTACAACGCCGAGGGCGATGTCGAGCCACAGCGGAAGGAGGACAAGGAAAAGACAATCCCTCACCTTGAAATGTTTGCATATAACCCTGCATTCTCTGGCAGAGCACTGACCCAGCAAAACTTCACAATGATATAATCTTCTTTTCTTCCCAGACCACAGGGAATATGCCAGTGCCTCAATAAAATGTGACCAGCTGCATAATCAAGTCCAAGTGGTTCCTTTTACTGTCGGACACAATTAGGTTTACTTTCAGCAAGAGACCATTGCTGTGTGGATGTGAATAGCGGTGGATGGTTCTTTTTCTATACAGAAAACCTATTGATCAGAAAAACCCCTTGAAACCTTGCTTTTTATACAGGAAGTCTGCTGATGATTAAAAAAAAAATCTCAATACTGCTCAACTGGCAGTATTTTATTCCTTTCAATTGCCAATCATTAGACTACACTGCGGACTCTAAAGTAATTACACTGAATGTGTCATTCTGATGGCACTGGACATCTTTATTGGTACTGTATGATTTAACTTTTAAATAATAACCCCAGTTCTCAAAGGACAATGAGGATTTAAAGAGGGCATGCTAACCCAAAATAAGAAAAAAACCAGCCAACCAACCAACCAACCAAACAAAAAACCACCCCACAACAGCTTTGCAATGCTTAGGAAAGCTACCATTCATTTAAAGACTGAGGATGACTTTGAATTAGATAAATCCCCAAATATATGTTTAGTTTTTAGAACTTTAAAAGAATGTAAAATCTTTAATTTCTTTCATGAATTTCAAGAAGGTAACCTTATATACAGGAAAACCTAAGACAGCCACAAGATGATGCCATGGAACCTTCCTGTTACCAGCCCCATTTTCTGATCAGTATATGTGAATTTACCAGTGCCATTCTGACAGAAATGCAAAGATTCCTAGCTGATATATCAGCTTGGATACTTTACTTCAAAAATACTTAGAAGTTCAGTAGAGTGTATTGCTTAAAATGAAAACTGCAGATTAAAAGAAAAAAAAAAAGAGAAAGGATAAAATACCATCTCCACATGCTTATGTAAGAAAAGTGTTATCACAAATGCCATATCACATGGCTTAGTTCTGATAATCTCCATCTCACCAGCTGAACTGTGTTGCAGATGCATTTGTTTTTATCTGAAAACACTGACAGCTTCCAAGTGACCCTTCAGTTCTAATATACAGCTGAGGAAATCAGCACTGATAACCAAAACACTGTCCTGAAGTTATTTACACTGCACCACAAATCCAGCTGCTTGTGGAGAAACTAAAAGCTCTCTCCAAAGGAGCAAGCATAAAATCTTATAAAGACAGGCTTGGGACGAGGCCACAGGAGATCGTTTGGTTTGAGGCAGGCTCCGCTCACCCCACTGCCACTCCAGGCATTTGTTTTCCTGCCCTTTTCCAAAGACATAAACCTATTGTCCATCCTAAATAATCACCCTCCTGTATTCAGCCACACTGTGTTTTCTCCTTTCCCCCACTCATGCTGAGAACAGACTAATCTTCCCCTCTCTGCAAGGCTTTTTTACATACTTAAGGATTGCTCTCATGGCCTCCCCTCAACTGATCTTGTCTAAAAATCAAATTTCCTCACTTTTTTCATCCATTTCCTAAGAGCCACTGCTCCTGAAACCTCCAAGTGCCCTCCCTCACCTCTTCTGGCCCCTTGCCAGCCTGTCCCCACTCCTCTTGAAGCAGAAGTCCAAGGAAAGGCCATTGTGAATATGCCATTTGCACTGAAAATGAAGGATTAGTATCCAATTATCCTCTGCCTCCATAAAATTCAATTATTATCCTCCTGCCGTCCTTTATTTTGATTTCAACTCTGCACATCTCCAGTAGGTTCATTGACTCCTTAGCTCTGCTGACCTCCAAGGGGCCTCATCATTTCATCACTCATTTGCTTCAAGAAGGAATGGTCCTGAATACACCTCCATGAACTGCATAAAACAGGTCAGATTTTCAAAGTGCTGAGAATCTGCGGTTAAAAATGCATTCAGCTGCCCTCCCCAAACCAGAAAGTTCCCAAAAAGACAACTAAGCTTAAGTTCCAGACTCCCAGAATTGTTCTCTCTGCCCCACACCAGATTTTACTGTACACCAGTGTGGACACTAGAAGGATAAACTTTTTCAAGTGGGCAAAATTCGAAGTATTTGCTTGCTCAGTTCTAAGCCTCTACTGACGTCAAGTCTGGGGCTCACCAGAGATTTGGCTTCCAAAACCATCACTCCATTTGCAATGAGAATCCTAGAAGTTTGCTCTCAGTACAGCAAATCTCTTGAAACCATCTGCACAGCCCACTTCAGGTCCACACAAAATGGTCCTTCCTGTCCCTCCTAAGGCTGATCTACCCACGTCATCTCTTCCCAGCAGTCTCCGGAAAGCCCACACATCCCTGAGGAGCACATTTGTAACACTTGGGTGTACATGGCAAAATGTTGGGGTCACAGTGCAGAGACTTCTGGAAAGGTGACAGAAAATGGACCTGACCTGCTCCTTCTCCACCTCGTCCTTTGGCACATTTCGTATGCAACATTCCCTGCTGACGCTGGCATGTCCAGGAGTACCTCACTTCCCCCAGATTCATCCACATTTCCATTGCAGACTTCCCTCAGATCTCGGGCCCTTCTCTAGCTGAAAAGAAAATAAATCCCACAAAGTGTCCCCAGAACAGCAGGTGCTGGTTTCAGGATGTAATCTTTACACTAACTCACTTTCGGCCTCTCCTATGATCTTACAAGAGTTTCAAAGCCCGGTTTAAGCAAACAGAGCACAAATGAAAGACAACAGAAACACGCAGATGTTCAGGAACTGGAATCCAGGCTGAAAAATGCCCCCTACTACTCAGCACAATTTGATGTGCCATCGCCTGAACTGCTCACTGCCAGGACAAACGGATGATGGCTCAACCCAAAGGCCAGAGTGGGGTGGCCGTTGCTAGACAGTAAAAATGCTCTAGTCAAAAGTTATAATGTCAATTAAACCTTTGGGAGGGAAAAAAAGTATAAAAATTAAAAGCAGAATTGTTATATAACAACAGAAAACTTCCATACTTTTTCTTTTTCTTTTTCTTTTTGTGTCTAGCTTTCTGCAAATATATTATGAGTTGGAGTTTGCCTTTAATGTGGTGTGTTAAGGAGGCCACAGACAGACATGAGGACACAAATCAAGATTCAGAGATTCATCAATTGAGCAGGTTTTTACTCACATACAGAACACAGTCAGGTTATCTCCACCGCAGACGAAAACATTGTCATGGTCGTTGCTTCTCACATCTACTATGAAGACAAAGTCATCTATTAAGCTATCAAGTAGCTGGAGCAATAGTGGGAGGCAGATGGTCTGTTTGTTATTAGCATGACATGAGTACTGGTATTCTTGGTAACAAACTACCCACGTGGACTATGCAGACACAACATTTCACCCCCGAGTTTCCTAAAAATCTGTGACATTAACACATATGACACATTCACTGACATATAAAATGGATAAATATCATAATGATAAACCCAGTAAGGAGTTCAAAGTCTAAATATATTCAATCAAGTTGAATCAGAACAGCTTCAGATTTTTAACCCAGGGACAAAGAAAACATCAAACCACAACTTTCGCAGTGTAGCCAAAATCAAAATTGTATGATTAGGAAAAAAAACCGGAAAAATTGTAGCTATACCTGCAGCAATAGGCACTGCAAGAGGTATCTGTAAAGTCTGTGTTTTGGGAAAACCGAAGATAAATTGCATTTTTTGTGTTTTATTGGAAACCTTCAGAAAACAAATCCACCTTACTTAGCCAATGGAGGAACCCAGTGAGTGTTTCACTGCAGCCTAATGGATATCGTGTCCCTTCTCCAACTTCTTCCTCCACTCACCCCCAAAGTGGTTCAGATTTACAGCCCATATTGTGCCTGTTCACTGGCACTCTTGCTGCAGGCAGAATACTGCCAGCAAGAGGAAAACACAACGCGGAAAGGCTCAACAATTCCCATGCATTTACTCCTCAGAGCAGCACGCTGCAATAGCCAGTTACGGATTTTGCACACATTTACTCCAATGAACTGACTGAAACTGTACAAGTGCAAATCCATACGCGGAGGTTATTTTGAAGCGGTAGTTCTGTTTAATGAAGAATCACTGCAGGCTTTTCTTTCTGCACGTTTTCTGCTAGCTGCAGACATTCCCACAAGGAGTGTCCATAACTCCACTGCCACAGAGCAGGCACGCCTCACCCCTGCACCAACTGCAAGCTCTCCCTCAACCACAATTAAAACCACCTCCAAAGACGCTCCTTTAAAACCAGAATATGTATGCCTAAATTTAGATCAGCTCCTTCTGTTTCTTCCAGAGCAGACACAAGGACAACTAGGACAGCACTCACGTCTGAATTTTGGTCAGATGCTTCAGCAAATTACTTTGCATTAAAGCTTCACTCTGCAAGCCACAATCACTACGAGACCAAAGCAACTTGGGCTGCGTTAGAAGGCAAAAAGGAGGACTACGTTATTGTGAGTCTTGCTGCTGAAGAAAACGCAATCTGGAAGTGAACGCAATACGGAGTGAAACAAATAGTGGATTTTATGAAATCTGAGCTCCAATTAAAACAAGTATCACATGTGGTTAAGCCTTAGAAACTTTAAAAAAAACAAACAAAAAAACCCCAACTCATTGTAACAGAGAGCACAAGGGAAGAGGCAAAGCACATTTTCAGTGAAGTTAATAGTTTTGTCAACAAAATACAATATTAGCTGTGATATTTATGTAAGCAATATCTTCCAGAGCACCTACAGGATTTAGGAAAGCGAGAAGACTTTAGCTTCTCTTTGGAATTGCATGTGGGACCATCTTTTCTACAGAGTGTTTGAGACAGCAAATTTCCTTAGCAATTGGTGGAAATGCTGCATCAATGCAGAGCCTGGGAATCTACAGAGGGAGCACAAAAGGGCTCCAGACACCCAAATATGTGCCAGTCACTGTGAATTAGGATAAAGTTTGCTTCCGTATCTTTCTCAGTGAACTCTACTCTGCCAAGACTGCCAAACCCTGCCTGTACCCTCTCTTCTTCCTGAGGTTTTGTGATTTGCTTTGGGACGTGGGCGTGGACGAGGGTCACCTCATGTCACACACAATTTTTTATCATTCTTGGGAGCTCTTCTAGCTCTTCTCCTCACCATCCTCCCCTTCCCAGCGCAAACTGTCCTTTGGTTACCCCAGCCTTTGATGGCTTCACATCTGCTCTCCCGCACTGCCGCATTTCACTCCTGAAACGTCCCTTGTCAGCTCCAGCCCACTATTCCCCTATAACATATTCCTCTGTGTGCTAAGCTGACAGGATCAGCAAACAAATAATATAATGCATTTGAGCCTTGGGACTGAAAAAATGACTGATGAGCCAAACACACCTTGAGTGGAGAAAGAAAGAAAGAATTCAACTTGACAGGGGAGCTGGACCATGTATGCCTCCCCCAGCCTTTCATCCTGCATATCACAAGAAACACTCCAGAAACATGGGCTTATAAAAATAATTTACTCACAATATCCAGATGGTGAGTGGGGAGAGGAATAGCCTAGCTGCTGGAAGTGTTTTCCCACCTTGTATTCAGATTTTAAAGTTTTAGATAAAAGTGATGTCACTTGAGGTGACTTGGCAATCTGTGCCCACAGTTTGCTCTCTGGGCTAGCACGAGGTACAAATTTGTATAATTTGGGTAAAATCTTTTTCTACCACAATAATCAGGTCCTAAATTTTATTTAATAATATTAGTCATAGTCTTCATGTGCAATACAGCACCTTTCTTTTGGAGGATCAAAAACCAGCTTATTTAATGTTTGGCTTGTTAGGGTTTTGGGTTTTTTTTGGGGGGGGTGGGGAAAGTATTATAAGATTTTGTATAATTCTGTTACACAAGGAAGATGTGAACATTTAGAGAGCTGAGAGATGGAAAACAAGAATAATCTTGCTCTGCATCATCTTCTTTTCACCTTGGCCACTAAAATTAAGAAATGTGATTTAAAGACACATTTATATGAAGACAACAACAGCTTTATAGCTTACTATACACTACATTGCTAGGATGCATTTCTTAAATCATCAACAAAATTACCCTCTCTAGCTATGCGTTTAGTCTACCTCTCAGCAACTGGAAAGATTGAATTAATCACATTAGCCACAGCCAAGACTTCTTTTTACTTTTTTTAATGGATGATTAACATTAGAATCTCCGATCCGTATTTAGACATATAAATAAATAAAATCTTGAATTAAAAATGATGAGCACTGAAAATTAGGTCACCTACGCAGGAGTTTTATTAAAGACTTAAGTACAGTTGAGATCATTTCCTCCTCAGTTAGAACATTTTCCCATGGGAGACTGGCAAGTCCACAGCATCAGGCATTTCTAAGGACAAGACAGCCCCCAAATGGTTCATCCTCTTCTACCCACTCCGGTCTCAGCCCTAAGTCTCAAGAGCCTTTCTCAACAAAGTCAATAAACTCACCCACCTCCAGCCTCCCCTAAAGGGATCCCTGTCCCAAGCCCTTCCCCACCCCTCAGCCTCCATCGGAAAATTCCTGTTTGTTCAGCTCTGCTGACGGAACAACAAACCCACCTCATCCAGAACACTCTGGGGGGATTATTTACACAACTTAAACACTATAGATTTGTTAATTGAGCTAATCCACTAGATAGAAGCCTGTTTTTGTGCAGCCAGCCTGACTGCAGTCCCTAAGACTAACTGTAATTTTTTAACAAGCCCCCATCCAACACCAGTCCTCTTCCAGCATTTTTCGGGCACCCACCGTAGGCAGTGGCTGTTCTGTCTCCTGAAATGAAACCAGCACATCACAACCTTCCAGCTGAATGGGCCTGACCTTTGTAAAGCAGTGCTATTAATAAGATAAAATAAACTGCAGGACTCCAGCAAGCAGGTTAAAACCTCAGTAAAGAGCCAGGAGACGACATGAAATGAGACTAAGCGGTCCGTGCGTAATGAAGTAGACGATATCCTAAAATTGAATCAGCTTCCAAAAGCCAAGATCTGCTTTTAAAATACAGAGATGCATCTGCACTGGCAAATGAAAAGGCAAAGAGCGCATTTAAAGGCAGTCAAAGGCACACTGTTTCTATCCATTCATGTCCCAGAACAATGATGCATGAAATAATGGCTGTTAATACACAGGTTTGCACATGCTGCCAGACAAGGATAAATCCCAAACCAGACTGACTGCAAGAGGAAACACCTGCTTTTCTCCCTGTAAATGTGCAGGCCTCTTACATGAACACAAAAGTGTAAAAACAAACTTTCGCAACTGCATCTTCTTAGTTTAGATGTAGAATATATATATATATATATATATATATATATATATATATAAACCCCCAGGAATACCTGGTAATCCATGCACATGTGTGTGCACACAGCATCAGCAGCTGGGACTGGAAGGAGCCTGACACCTGCTTCATCTGCTGCTGCTATTTTGCTGTTTAAGGCAGATTGCAGAACGCCAGAAGATTTCAATGCAACCCTTGACGACAGCAAGATGTTTGGAACACAACCTGCTTTCTCTGCCCCTGAACACTTGTAGCTGCAGCTCCACTTGTCTCCTGCCAGCTGCAGCAAAAACCCCAGGAGACTCAGCTACCCCAGGCTGCTCCAGCCTCATTTGCCACAGAGAGACAGCACACAACAGCTTTTCAGCTGCTGTCAGATGGTTACAGAGGAATTTTCAGTAAAAAAAATAAAATAAAAACGTTAAAAAAATTCCACTATCTAACAAGGTCAAAAACTTAATGTAAACTCCTAACATGACAAAATTACAGGATCACCTCCCATACATTGAACTATGTCCTTCTGGGTTACTTACAGAGCAAAGCTGTGCCCCCATACCGAAGCCCCCAAAGTTCTGGTACCACACAAAGGGTAAAGTTTAAATTAATCAAAGGCATTTTATGTGCTATCTTCACACTCATCAGTTCCATAATGTGACAGAGACATTCACAGTACAAAACCCCATCAAATGCTTCCAGGAATTACAGCGGTATTGCCATATGCTTCAAAAATCTCCCAGTGCAAAACCAACCGTAATTCTTTTGCAGTACTCACAGGAAGTGATCAATTCAGAGACACTAGTTTCTACCAAAAATACATTTATGAACTATTAACGTACAAAATTCTGTTATGCAACCTAACCAGCATTTTGCCCGCACTCCAAAACTAGATGGATCGCTGATGTACAAAATATCTTCTTCCAAGTAGCCTCCCTCGGAAGACAACTAGTAAATTCTTAGACATCTTCCTTACATAACTAAACCCGGAAAAATAATACACCCCAAACCACAGAAGCCACTTACATAAAAAGCTTTAAAGAGTCTGAAATAGACCGATAGGTGAACTTAATCTGCTTACCCACATCCCATCAAGGATTTCATATTCTAACAGGTTGGATTATCAGATAATTCCCGCCAACTGTATCATTAGAAACATTAATAAAATGAACGGTGGCAGTTGTCAGCTAATGAGTGCATTGTTAACGTGGCATCACACATGTAATCGCAAGGAGTCAATATGTAATTTCTTATTTTTGAGAGTGGGAGACTATCAATAACACAAGAATTTTATCACTGTTTGGTTTTTTTTTCCATCTCCTTATCCAGGCATGCTCAGGAAGAAGTGGTAACTGAAGCATTCAGAAGGCTTTTGGGATCCTTGATTGTCTCAGTGCTTTTATTCCTGACAAGTTTTGTACAAAATGCTTTTATACCCAGCACAAGTTCAGCACATCCCACAAAAAAGGTCCAGTCAGTGCTTTAAACATATAAAATACAGCTTGAAGAAATTTCAGACAGAAGCTGGAGAAGAGGAGCAAAGGCAAAAGGTGCAAACATGCTGGCAAGATCCCGTTGTGTATTACCAACTCTCATTTTAGGCATATCCATGCAATGTGACCAACTATCAGCAAGATTTTTATAGGATATTACTCAGACAAGCAAATAGTACTTGAAATGTCATGCGTGGTTCACAGTGGAGCCTTTTCCCCCAGCTTTATTCCCAAATTCCTATAGAAGTGCCTACAGCAACAAGTAAGTTTCCAGCCGTGCAAATCTGTTCTGCATTTAATCTCAAGTCTTAGCTCTTGGAATAATGTGACGGTGTCAGATTTTCAGCTTTTATTAAAAAAACATTTTAGCTGTTCAGATTACAAAGGAGAACCTAACAGAAATGAACCAAGACCACTCAGCAGTCAGACAACAAATTAAAAAGTATTCCTATTTAGACATAATTACTTTCATTGCTTGAGCAAGTAACAATAGAAAGCAGATGAATCATTTTGCCTTGTGGTGTTGACAACACTGCTTTGTGCAGCATCAAAACCAGAAATTAACTCCTCTGGTCCAGGCACGTGAGCAAAGTGAAAATAAAAGCACTACTTGGAATCATGTTTGTCCCCCTACACCTCCTGCTTGCTGGAGAGCTGCTGCATGCCACACCACAGTAGCTGTGTTTCTGTGAAGAGAGGAGAAAACCAAAGGGGTCTGGAGCACTGCAGACTGAGGCAAACTTTGATTTACACGGAGGAGAGAAAAAGGATATAATAAGAGATGGATAAACCCCTCTCGCTTGCTGTAATATAAAGAAAACTATTTTAAACAACAAGCCTGTTCTGGAGAACCCTTAGGCCAACAATTTAATTTCCGACTGCAGGGATATTACCTTGTTAAATCAACAGTCAGCGAAAGGCTTTTACCTCTCCCGGTAAATGCATTCTCAGGCCCTCCCTTCCCCACCGTACTCCTGCCACCAGATGGAGGGCACATCATGTGGCACTCGCAGGGGGAACGAGCAGGGAAAGCCACAACCCCTCCTGCGGCCCTTGACTCATTCCAAACAAATAAATGCGGTTTAAAGTCACCGTCTGCACTGAGACTGGGAGGGAGCGCTTGGGCCACAGCACGAGGACGCAGCTCGCCCGCCGTTCCTGGTGGAAAGGCCATCCAGCAGTGGTTTTATGAGGAATAAAGTCATCCACTTGAAACCGTGCGGAGGACATAACAGTAATTTATGTAGTTGCCACTTACAGTCTTTAGATTAGGAGGTGATAGCCAGGCAATGCAAGATTTATTCTTTCAAAAGGCACCTCTTCCTTGAAACAGAGGGCAAGAAAAGGAGTGTACAGTCCTGTTGTAAGCATCGTATACATTGTGAATAAAGGTACTGCAGAAAAAAGAAAAACAGTTCAACTCTTCAGCCATCTGCTCTAGCATGACCCTGCTAATTTACGACACAGTACAGCAATTTTGATGAAAGCAAAAATTATTACAACTTCAGTGAGAACTCAGAATCAGCTGAAAAGAGGAGTGAGAAAACTTCTGTTTATGTCTGGAAAGTCCCATCTATTCCTTACCCACCCAGTCCTTGGAACTCAATTAAACGTTTTCTTCTCCTGTTGCTTCTGACAGATTAAGCATTCCGGAGCTGCCCATAATTAATTTTGGCATGAAGGCAACTACCCTTGCACAGTCTGGAAGACAAATGAAGTGTCAGAGAAAGGCACCCCAGAGTAATTTGTTTCTTGCCTTATCTGTAAGGAACAGGTGTAATTTTTTAACAGGTGTGATAGGACAGTGCTAGACAGTGGCTCATCACTGCCCAGGAAATGGAAATGGAAGAGAAATACTTTGAGCACGAAGTGTGGGGAGGAAAATATAGAAATCAATTAATAGAACAAAACAATCTGACGCCCTGCCCAAAACCCCAAACGCCTCAGGTGAGCATCACACATCCAAGCCTCTATGGAGAATGAGGATCTGCGAGGACGCAGCCATGGAAATCCTGTTGTTTGGCGATCCTGGTGCCTGGGGTCACACACAGCACTGTCCCAACAGCTGTGGCTCAAACTATCCACGCAGCTCCGGGGCTGGACGGCCTGAAGCAAAGCAGGGACACATCAGGACAGGACACCAACAATAGTTTGGTTTCCCTGACCGTCATCACACACTGGTGCCTGCTAAGGATATGACCAGCCTGTCTCCTGGCATCTCTTCCCTTTGGAAAGACAGGGACCCTACACTCAAGATGGGGCAGCAAGAGAGGTGACCCAAATTCCCACTCCTTGCTCCCCTTTCCCAGAGAGCAGGCTGCCAGCAGAATAAAAAGCCACCAACAAGGACAAGGCCACCCAGGAGCAGCCTGAGCTCCTGGGACGCCACAATGGGATTACCAGGGAGAGAGGTTGCTGTGTGAGCTGGAATGTTAATAAATAACACCAGAAGTACAAACCTGTCATCCCCAAGCTTTCCTTTCTTGTTTACCTCACCTCTCCCCTATCAGCTTCAATCCCGCTATTCTTCCTCTCTCTTTTCTCAACTCAAGATTACTTTTGGTTGTCTTATCAGCCTCCTCCAGACTGATAGTTTCAAAGGCAGATATATCCTCGACGCGTGCGTCTGACAGGTTTGGCCTCACTTTTTATGACACCTGTGCTGACAGCACATCCCTACCACAGATACACACAACTGCAGCTGGGCAAGCCCAAGGACTCTGCAAACAGAAGAAACAAAACTTTTCTTCCTTTTGTATGAAGATTTCCATTGTGACCTTTCCACTAAATACAAACTGTGAGCCCAGCGAATTTTATACGGTCAGAATGTGTTAGTGAGTCAGTCAGTACAGACCCAAAAGGTGGGCAAAAGTCTCAATTTCAGTCAAAAACTGAAATGGAAATCACAGCTGAGCATTATTAAAAAGGTGTTACCCACCCTTTTCCTCTCCAAAACGTAATTTTTCAATATTTCAATCAGCTTTTCCCTGAGGAGAAAATACGGGAAAACCTTTGTTTCCCCTCTGTCTCAGAATCACTTGGAAATCAAGATCAATCCCATCAAAGCTCTGACACACAGAGCCCTTATTCTTGGACCTGGTGAAATTAGTGTCTTCCTGTCTGACACCCCAGCTAAATCCAGACTGCAACTCCCAAACCCAGGAGATGGAAGAGGAGCTCAACAATCAACGTCTGTTTCCATTTGAGCAGCTGTGAGTTCCAGTGCTCCTCATTTCAACTCAGTTTCACCCAAACACAAACTAAAAAACCCACCTAAAAAAAGGCACCCAAAGCCCCACACTGAATTCACAAAGTCTGCCAAAATCGTTAATAACTACTCCAGAGCAAACAGAGAGTGAAGCAAGAATTTAGGAATATCGGTATGTCATCAGAAGGTTGCAGGAAGCGTGACTCTGATTTCAGCACAAAATTACTTTTGCTGCCCATGAAGTTCACAAAAGCAACAAAAGCATCATTAGAAGTCAGTCAAGAAGCAGGGGGGAAAAATTACCAAAACCCTCCTGGTGACCAAGAGGTCTTCCAGAGAAAAACAAGAATTTTACCTGACATAAACATTTTCAGAGAACTTTCCCAGAGGCTGTCAATTTCTAAAGCTGCCAGTATGACACATTCAATACCACTGATCAGATATTGGAAAAAGAAAAATTTAAAAAAAAGTTTTAAATAAGTGTACTCATTTAAAGTGGCATTAACACTAAAACCAGAGGAAAATTATACTCTTATACACGCACACATAAAGAGGTAAGGATTAAAACTGGAAGAGGATATGCAACAACCCAGCCAGGTTTTACCCACACCATCTTAACTTCAATTTTTCATATTACAATGACAGCTCATCAACTGATGATTCTACATGTGTTCTGCTGATAATTTTCCAAGTTATTCACCTGAATACAGCTGATTCATTAAACCAAGTGCTTTTTTTTCTTTTTGTTAGTTTTTTAATTAATTATGTCAATGTGGCTAAAGACAGGAAAAGGAGAGAAAAAAATTCTCATTTTCAGATTTATTGATCACCAAAGGTAGTTTAGCAATTATGTTATCAACTAAAAAGTAAAATCAAGTCCCTCTGAAATCCACAAAAAATCTGATGTGTATTGATAAAAGGAAATAGTTTAAAGAAAATTTCAAATGAGTGTATAAAGGTTATTTCTGTCAAAACAAGCAGTCTCTTGGACTTTGTGCACTCAGCGCATGAGCTGAATATGCAGTAACTTCTCATCTGCTTTTTAAGTAATCTGTTTGAATTTAAGCTGAATTTAAATGGAATATGAAGACATATTTGCTGTCTTTTTAAAATCAGCAGTAATAAACCCATCAGTACAAATTCAAAAGGGAACAGCTGCTTATTAAAGGAATAGATCAGTACAGGTCAGCAACAAAAAAAGGTTTGTTTCATTAAATAATGTTCTGTATTAAATTACGGTTCTACATGATCTGCAATTCAACCGAAAGGAGAGGGAAACAGCTACACCAGTATCATTAATAAAGCTTGAAATAACTAAGTTCGGGAAAGAAATAATTGCAGGAGCTACATGGACCAACAGCATCCAACAGCACCCAGGGTGAGTCTGGCTCTGGCTCTGAAAGATTCAACAAACGTGAAAAGGTTTTGCGTGGCTGAAAAG